>NW_027621329.1:0-31174 GCF_964198595.1 Lampetra fluviatilis | reverse complement strand
GTGTATGTGTCACGTGAGTGTGTGTGTGTCACGTGAGTGTGTGTGTGTGTCACGTGAGTGTGTGTCACGTGTGTGTGTGTCACGTGAGTGTGTGTGTGTCACGTGAGTGTGTGTGTGTCACTGTGTGTGTGTGTCACGTGTGTGTGTGTCACGTGAGTGTGTGTGTGTCACGTGTGTGTGTGTGTCACTGTGTGTGTGTCACGTGTGTGTGTGTGTCACGTGTGTGTGTGTCACGTGAGTGTGTGTCACGTGTGTGTGTGTCACGTGTGTGTGTGTCACGTGAGTGTGTGTGTGTCACGTGTGTGTGTGTGTCACTGTGTGTGTGTCACGTGTGTGTGTGTGTCACGTGTGTGTGTGTCACGTGAGTGTGTGTCACGTGTGTGTGTGTCACGTGAGTGTGTGTCACGTGTGTGTGTGTGTCACGTGAGTGTGTGTGTGTCACGTGAGTGTGTGTCACGTGTGTGTGTGTGTCACGTGAGTGTGTGTCACGTGAGTGTGTGTCACGTGTGTGTGTGTGTCACGTGAGTGTGTGTGTGTCACGTGAGTGTGTGTCACGTGTGTGTGTGTCACGTGAGTGTGTGTCACGTGTGTGTGTGTGTCACTGTGTGTGTGTGTGTCACGTGAGTGTGTGTGTGTCACGTGTGTGTGTGTGTCACTGTGTGTGTGTGTGTCACGTGAGTGTGTGTGTGTCACGTGAGTGTGTGTCACGTGTGTGTGTGTCACGTGAGTGTGTGTCACGTGTGTGTGTGTGTCACTGTGTGTGTGTGTGTCACGTGAGTGTGTGTGTGTCACGTGTGTGTGTCACGTGTGTGTGTGTCACGTGTGTGTGTGTGTGTCACGTGTGTGTGTGTGTCACGTGTGTGTGTCACTGTGTGTGTGTGTGTCACGTGAGTGTGTGTGTGTCACGTGTGTGTGTCACGTGTGTGTGTGTCACGTGAGTGTGTGTCACGTGTGTGTGTGTGTCACGTGAGTGTGTGTGTGTCACTGTGTGTGTGTGTGTCACGTGAGTGTGTGTGTGTCACGTGAGTGTGTGTGTGTCACGTGAGTGTGTGTGTGTCACGTGAGTGTGTGTGTGTCACGTGTGTGTGTGTGTGTCACGTGTGTGTGTGTGTGTCACGTGAGTGTGTGTGTGTCACGTGTGTGTGTGTGTCACTGTGTGTGTGTGTGTCACGTGAGTGTGTGTGTCACGTGAGTGTGTGTGTGTCACTGTGTGTGTGTGTGTCACGTGAGTGTGTGTGACGTGTGTGTGTGTGTGTCACGTGTGTGTGTGTGTGTCACTGTGTGTGTGTGTCACGTGTGTGTGTGTCACTGTGTGTGTCACGTGTGTGTGTGTGTCACTGTGTGTGTGTGTGTCACGTGTGTGTGTGTGTGTCACTGTGTGTGTGTGTCACGTGAGTGTGTGTCACTGTGTGTGTCACGTGTGTGTGTGTGTCACTGTGTGTGTGTGTGTCACGTGTGTGTGTGTGTGTCACTGTGTGTGTGTGTCACTGTGTGTGTGTGTGTGTCACGTGTGTGTGTCACGTGTGTGTGTGTGTGTCACGTGTGTGTGTCACGTGTGTGTGTGTGTCACTGTGTGTGTGTGTGTCACGTGTGTGTGTGTGTGTCACTGTGTGTGTGTGTGTGTCACGTGTGTGTGTCACGTGTGTGTGTGTGTCACGTGTGTGTGTGTCACAGTGTGTGTGTGTCACTGTGTGTGTGTGTGTGTCACGTGTGTGTGTCACGTGAGTGTGTGTGTCACGTGAGTGTGTGTCACAGTGTGTGTGTGTCACGTGAGTGTGTGTCACGTGTGTGTGTGTGTCACGTGAGTGTGTGTGTGTGTGTCACGTGAGTGTGTGTCACGTGAGTGTGTGTCACGTGTGTGTGTGTGTCACGTGAGTGTGTGTGTGTCACTGTGTGTGTGTGTGTCACGTGAGTGTGTGTGTGTCACGTGAGTGTGTGTCACGTGTGTGTGTGTCACGTGAGTGTGTGTCACGTGTGTGTGTGTGTCACTGTGTGTGTGTGTGTCACGTGAGTGTGTGTGTGTCACGTGTGTGTGTCACGTGTGTGTGTGTCACGTGTGTGTGTGTGTGTCACGTGTGTGTGTGTGTCACGTGTGTGTGTCACTGTGTGTGTGTGTGTCACGTGAGTGTGTGTGTGTCACGTGTGTGTGTCACGTGTGTGTGTGTCACGTGAGTGTGTGTCACGTGTGTGTGTGTGTCACGTGAGTGTGTGTGTGTCACTGTGTGTGTGTGTGTCACGTGAGTGTGTGTGTGTCACGTGAGTGTGTGTGTGTCACGTGAGTGTGTGTGTGTCACGTGAGTGTGTGTGTGTCACGTGTGTGTGTGTGTCACTGTGTGTGTGTGTGTCACGTGAGTGTGTGTGTCACGTGAGTGTGTGTGTGTCACTGTGTGTGTGTGTGTCACGTGAGTGTGTGTGTGTCACGTGAGTGTGTGTGTGTCACGTGAGTGTGTGTGTGTCACGTGTGTGTGTGTGTCACTGTGTGTGTGTGTGTCACGTGAGTGTGTGTGTGTCACGTGTGTGTGTGTGTGTCACGTGAGTGTGTGTGTGTCACTGTGTGTGTGTGTGTCACGTGAGTGTGTGTGTGTCACTGTGTGTGTGTGTGTCACGTGTGTGTGTGTGTCACGTGAGTGAGTGTGTGTCACGTGTGTGTGTGTGTCACGTGTGTGTGTGTGTGTCACGTGAGTGTGTGTCACGTGTGTGTGTGTGTCACGTGTGTGTGTGTCACGTGAGTGTGTGTGTCACGTGAGTGTGTGTGTGTCACGTGTGTGTGTGTCACGTGAGTGTGTGTCACGTGTGTGTGTGTCACGTGAGTGTGTGTCACGTGTGTGTGTGTCACGTGAGTGTGTGTGTCACGTGTGTGTGTGTGTCACGTGAGTGTGTGTGTGTCACGTGAGTGTGTGTGTGTCACGTGAGTGTGTGTGTGTGTGTCACGTGAGTGTGTGTCACGTGAGTGTGTGTCACGTGTGTGTGTGTGTGTCACTGTGTGTGTGTGTGTGTGTCACTGTGAGTGTGTGTGTGTCACGTGTGTGTGTGTGTGTCACGTGTCACTGTGTGTGTGTCACTGTGTGTGTGTGTGTCACTGTGAGTGTGTGTGTGTCACTGTGTGTGTGTGTGTCACGTGTGTGTGTGTGTCACTGTGTGTGTGTGTGTGTCACTGTGTGTGTGTGTGTGTCACGTGTGTGTGTCACGTGTGTGTGTGTGTGTGTCACGTGAGTGTGTGTGTGTCACGTGTGTGTGTGTGTGTCAGTGTGTGTGTGTCACGTGTGTGTGTGTGTGTCACGTGTGTGTGTGTGTCAGTGTGTGTGTGTGTGTGTCACGTGAGTGTGTGTGTGTGTCACGTGAGTGTGTGTCACGTGTGTGTGTGTGTGTGTGTCAGTGTGTGTGTGTCAGTGTGTGTGTGTCACGTGAGTGTGTGTGTGTCACGTGTGTGTGTGTGTCACGTGAGTGTGTGTGTGTCACGTGAGTGTGTGTGTCACGTGAGTGTGTGTGTGTCACGTGAGTGTGTGTGTGTGTCACGTGAGTGTGTGTCACGTGTGTGTGTGTGTCACGTGTGTGTGTGTGTGTGTCACGTGTGTGTGTGTCACGTGAGTGTGTGTGTGTGTCACGTGAGTGTGTGTGTGTGTGTGTCACGTGTGTGTGTGTGTCACGTGTGTGTGTGTGTCACGTGTGTGTGTGTCACGTGAGTGTGTATGTGTCACGTGAGTGTGTGTGTGTCACGTGAGTGTGTGTGTGTGTCACGTGAGTGTGTGTCACGTGTGTGTGTGTGTCACGTGTGTGTGTGTCACGTGAGTGTGTATGTGTCACGTGAGTGTGTGTGTGTGTCACGTGTGTGTGTGTGTCACGTGTGTGTGTGTGTCACGTGTGTGTGTGTCACGTGAGTGTGTATGTGTCACGTGAGTGTGTGTGTGTCACGTGAGTGTGTGTGTGTGTCACGTGAGTGTGTGTCACGTGTGTGTGTGTCACGTGAGTGTGTGTGTGTCACGTGAGTGTGTGTGTGTCACTGTGTGTGTGTGTCACGTGTGTGTGTGTCACGTGAGTGTGTGTGTGTCACGTGTGTGTGTGTGTCACTGTGTGTGTGTCACGTGTGTGTGTGTGTCACGTGTGTGTGTGTCACGTGAGTGTGTGTCACGTGTGTGTGTGTCACGTGAGTGTGTGTCACGTGTGTGTGTGTGTCACGTGAGTGTGTGTGTGTGTGTCACGTGAGTGTGTGTCACGTGAGTGTGTGTCACGTGTGTGTGTGTGTCACGTGAGTGTGTGTGTGTCACTGTGTGTGTGTGTGTCACGTGAGTGTGTGTGTGTCACGTGAGTGTGTGTCACGTGTGTGTGTGTCACGTGAGTGTGTGTCACGTGTGTGTGTGTGTCACTGTGTGTGTGTGTGTCACGTGAGTGTGTGTGTGTCACGTGTGTGTGTCACGTGTGTGTGTGTCACGTGTGTGTGTGTGTCACGTGTGTGTGTCACTGTGTGTGTGTGTGTCACGTGAGTGTGTGTGTGTCACGTGTGTGTGTCACGTGTGTGTGTGTCACGTGAGTGTGTGTCACGTGTGTGTGTGTGTCACGTGAGTGTGTGTGTGTCACTGTGTGTGTGTGTGTCACGTGAGTGTGTGTGTGTCACGTGAGTGTGTGTGTGTCACGTGAGTGTGTGTGTGTCACGTGAGTGTGTGTGTGTCACGTGAGTGTGTGTGTCACGTGTGTGTGTGTGTCACGTGAGTGTGTGTGTGTCACGTGAGTGTGTGTGTGTCACGTGAGTGTGTGTGTGTCACGTGAGTGTGTGTGTGTCACGTGTGTGTGTGTGTCACTGTGTGTGTGTGTGTCACGTGAGTGTGTGTGTGTCACGTGTGTGTGTCACGTGTGTGTGTGTCACGTGAGTGTGTGTCACGTGTGTGTGTGTGTCACGTGAGTGTGTGTGTGTCACTGTGTGTGTGTGTGTCACGTGAGTGTGTGTGTGTCACGTGAGTGTGTGTGTGTCACGTGAGTGTGTGTGTGTCACGTGAGTGTGTGTGTGTCACGTGTGTGTGTGTGTGTCACGTGTGTGTGTGTGTGTCACGTGAGTGTGTGTGTGTCACGTGTGTGTGTCACTGTGTGTGTGTGTGTCACGTGAGTGTGTGTGTCACGTGAGTGTGTGTGTGTCACTGTGTGTGTGTGTGTCACGTGAGTGTGTGTGACGTGTGTGTGTGTGTGTCACGTGTGTGTGTGTGTGTCACTGTGTGTGTGTGTCACGTGTGTGTGTGTCACTGTGTGTGTCACGTGTGTGTGTGTGTCACTGTGTGTGTGTGTGTCACGTGTGTGTGTGTGTGTCACTGTGTGTGTGTGTCACTGTGTGTGTGTGTGTGTCACGTGTGTGTGTCACGTGTGTGTGTGTGTGTCACGTGTGTGTGTCACGTGTGTGTGTGTGTGTCACTGTGTGTGTGTGTGTCACGTGTGTGTGTGTGTGTCACTGTGTGTGTGTGTGTGTCACGTGTGTGTGTCACGTGTGTGTGTGTGTCACGTGTGTGTGTGTCACAGTGTGTGTGTGTCACTGTGTGTGTGTGTGTGTCACGTGTGTGTGTCACGTGAGTGTGTGTGTCACGTGAGTGTGTGTCACAGTGTGTGTGTGTCACGTGAGTGTGTGTCACGTGTGTGTGTGTGTCACGTGAGTGTGTGTGTGTGTGTCACGTGAGTGTGTGTCACGTGAGTGTGTGTGTCACGTGAGTGTGTGTGTGTCACTGTGTGTGTGTGTGTCACGTGAGTGTGTGTGTGTCACGTGAGTGTGTGTCACGTGTGTGTGTGTCACGTGAGTGTGTGTCACGTGTGTGTGTGTGTCACTGTGTGTGTGTGTGTCACGTGAGTGTGTGTGTGTCACGTGTGTGTGTCACGTGTGTGTGTGTCACGTGTGTGTGTGTGTGTCACGTGTGTGTGTGTGTCACGTGTGTGTGTCACTGTGTGTGTGTGTGTCACGTGAGTGTGTGTGTGTCACGTGTGTGTGTCACGTGTGTGTGTGTCACGTGAGTGTGTGTCACGTGTGTGTGTGTGTCACGTGAGTGTGTGTGTGTCACTGTGTGTGTGTGTGTCACGTGAGTGTGTGTGTGTCACGTGAGTGTGTGTGTGTCACGTGAGTGTGTGTGTGTCACGTGAGTGTGTGTGTGTCACGTGTGTGTGTGTGTCACTGTGTGTGTGTGTGTCACGTGAGTGTGTGTGTCACGTGAGTGTGTGTGTGTCACTGTGTGTGTGTGTGTCACGTGAGTGTGTGTGTGTCACGTGAGTGTGTGTGTGTCACGTGAGTGTGTGTGTGTCACGTGAGTGTGTGTGTGTCACGTGTGTGTGTGTGTCACTGTGTGTGTGTGTGTCACGTGAGTGTGTGTGTGTCACGTGTGTGTGTGTGTGTCACGTGAGTGTGTGTGTGTCACGTGAGTGTGTGTCACAGTGTGTGTGTGTCACGTGAGTGTGTGTCACGTGTGTGTGTGTGTCACGTGAGTGTGTGTGTGTGTGTCACGTGAGTGTGTGTCACGTGAGTGTGTGTGTCACGTGAGTGTGTGTGTGTCACTGTGTGTGTGTGTGTCACGTGAGTGTGTGTGTGTCACGTGAGTGTGTGTCACGTGTGTGTGTGTCACGTGAGTGTGTGTCACGTGTGTGTGTGTGTCACTGTGTGTGTGTGTGTCACGTGAGTGTGTGTGTGTCACGTGTGTGTGTCACGTGTGTGTGTGTCACGTGTGTGTGTGTGTGTCACGTGTGTGTGTGTGTCACGTGTGTGTGTCACTGTGTGTGTGTGTGTCACGTGAGTGTGTGTGTGTCACGTGTGTGTGTCACGTGTGTGTGTGTCACGTGAGTGTGTGTCACGTGTGTGTGTGTGTCACGTGAGTGTGTGTGTGTCACTGTGTGTGTGTGTGTCACGTGAGTGTGTGTGTGTCACGTGAGTGTGTGTGTGTCACGTGAGTGTGTGTGTGTCACGTGAGTGTGTGTGTGTCACGTGTGTGTGTGTGTCACTGTGTGTGTGTGTGTCACGTGAGTGTGTGTGTCACGTGAGTGTGTGTGTGTCACTGTGTGTGTGTGTGTCACGTGAGTGTGTGTGTGTCACGTGAGTGTGTGTGTGTCACGTGAGTGTGTGTGTGTCACGTGAGTGTGTGTGTGTCACGTGTGTGTGTGTGTCACTGTGTGTGTGTGTGTCACGTGAGTGTGTGTGTGTCACGTGTGTGTGTGTGTGTCACGTGAGTGTGTGTGTGTCACTGTGTGTGTGTGTGTCACGTGAGTGTGTGTGTGTCACTGTGTGTGTGTGTGTCACGTGTGTGTGTGTGTCACGTGAGTGAGTGTGTGTCACGTGTGTGTGTGTGTCACGTGTGTGTGTGTCACGTGAGTGTGTGTGTGTCACGTGTGTGTGTGTGTCACGTGTGTGTGTGTCACGTGAGTGTGTGTGTGTCACGTGAGTGTGTGTCACGTGTGTGTGTGTCACGTGAGTGTGTGTCACGTGTGTGTGTGTGTCACGTGAGTGTGTGTGTGTCACGTGAGTGTGTGTGTGTCACGTGAGTGTGTGTGTGTCACGTGAGTGTGTGTGTGTCACGTGTGTGTGTGTCACGTGTGTGTGTGTCACGTGAGTGTGTGTCACGTGAGTGTGTGTGTGTCACGTGTGTGTGTGTGTGTCACGTGTGTGTGTGTGTGTCACTGTGTGTGTGTCACTGTGTGTGTGTGTCACGTGAGTGTGTGTGTCACTGTGTGTGTGTGTGTCACGTGAGTGTGTGTGTGTCACTGTGTGTGTGTGTGTGTCACGTGAGTGTGTGTGTGTCAGTGTGTGTGTGTGTCACGTGTGTGTGTGTGTGTCACTGTGTGTGTGTGTGTCACGTGAGTGTGTGTGTGTCACGTGAGTGTGTGTCACGTGTGTGTGTGTCACGTGTGTGTGTGTGTCACGTGTGTGTGTGTGTCACGTGAGTGTGTGTGTGTCACGTGAGTGTGTGTCACGTGTGTGTGTGTCACGTGTGTGTGTGTGTCACGTGTGTGTATGTGTCACGTGAGTGTGTGTGTGTCACGTGTGTGTGTGTGTCACGTGAGTGTGTGTGTGTCACGTGAGTGTGTGTGTCACGTGTGTGTGTGTGTCACGTGAGTGTGTGTCACGTGTGTGTGTGTGTCACTGTGTGTGTGTCACGTGTGTGTGTGTGTCACGTGAGTGTGTGTGTGTCACGTGAGTGTGTGTCACGTGAGTGTGTGTGTGTCACGTGTGTGTGTGTGTCACGTGTGAGTGTGTGTCACGTGAGTGTGTGTCACGTGAGTGTGTGTGTGTCACGTGTGTGTGTGTGTCACGTGTGTGTGTGTGTGTCACGTGAGTGTGTGTGTGTCACGTGTGAGTGTGTGTCACGTGAGTGTGTGTCACGTGAGTGTGTGTCACGTGAGTGTGTGTGTGTGTCACGTGTGAGTGTGTGTCACGTGAGTGTGTGTCACGTGAGTGTGTGTGTCACGTGAGTGTGTGTGTGTCACGTGAGTGTGTGTGTGTCACGTGTGTGTGTGTCACGTGAGTGTGTGTGTGTCACGTGAGTGTGTGTCACGTGTGTGTGTGTGTGTGTCACGTGTGTGTGTGTGTGTCACGTGTGTGTGTGTGTGTGTGTCACGTGTGTGTGTGTGTCACGTGTGTGTGTGTGTCACGTGAGTGTGTGTGTGTGTCACGTGAGTGTGTGTGTGTCACTGTGTGTGTGTCACGTGTGTGTGTGTGTCACTGTGTGTGTGTCACGTGTGTGTGTGTGTGTGTCACGTGTGTGTGTGTGTGTCACGTGTGTGTCACGTGAGTGTGTGTGTGTCACGTGTGTGTGTGTGTCACGTGTGTGTGTGTGTGTGTCACGTGTGTGTGTGTGTGTGTCACGTGTGTGTGTGTGTGTCACGTGAGTGTGTGTGTCACGTGTGTGTGTGTGTCAGTGTGTGTGTCACGTGTGTGTGTGTGTGTCACGTGTGTGTGTGTGTGTCACGTGTGTGTGTGTGTCAGTGTGTGTGTCACGTGTGTGTGTGTGTGTCACGTGTGTGTGTGTGTGTCACGTGTGTGTGTGTGTCACGTGTGTGTGTGTGTGTCACGTGTGTGTGTGTGTCACGTGTGTGTGTGTGTGTCACGTGTGTGTGTGTGTGTCACGTGTGTGTGTGTGTGTCACTGTGTGTGTGTGACTGTGTGTGTGTGTCACTGTGTGTGTGTTACTGTGTGTGTGTGTTACTGTGTGTGTGTCACGTGTGTGTGTGTGTGTCACGTGTGTGTGTGTCACTGTGTGTGTGTCACTGTGTGTGTGTCACTGTGTGTGTGTGTGTCACGTGTGTGTGTGTGTCACGTGTGTGTGTGTGTCAGTGTGTGTGTGTCACGTGTGTGTGTGTCAGTGTGTGTGTGTCACTGTGTGTGTCACAAAGATCTGGGCAAAGTCCCATCGGTGAGCTCCTCCGGCAGGCAAGGCTGCGTTGGCTGGGTCATGTAGCCCGCATGCCCAGCCACCGCATGCCTAAACAGGAGGCACGGGCTAGAGAAGAGATGGAGCGATGTGGTACAGGAGGCACGGGCTAGAGGAGAGATGGAGCGATGTGGTACAGGAGGCACGGGCTAGAGAAGAGATGGAGCGATGTGGTACAGGAGGCACGGGCTAGAGAAGAGATGGAGTGATGTGGTACAGGAGGCACGGGCTAGAGAAGAGATGGAGCGATGTGGTACAGGAGGCACGGGCTAGAGAAGAGATGGAGTGATGTGGTACAGGAGGCACGGGCTGGAGAAGAGATGGAGTGATGTGGTACAGGAGGCACGGGCTGGAGAAGAGATGGAGTGATGTGGTACAGGAGGCACGGGCTAGAGAAGAGATGGAGCGATGTGGTACAGGAGGCACGGGCTAGAGAAGAGATGGAGTGATGTGGTACAGGAGGCACGGGCTAGAGGAGAGATGGAGCGATGTGGTACAGGAGGCACGGGCTAGAGGAGAGATGGAGTGATGTGGTACAGGAGGCACGGGCTAGAGAAGAGATGGAGCGATGTGGTACAGGAGGCACGGGCTAGAGAAGAGATGGAGTGATGTGGTACAGGAGGCACGGGCTAGAGGAGAGATGGAGCGATGTGGTACAGGAGGCACGGGCTAGAGGAGAGATGGAGTGATGTGGTACAGGAGGCACGGGCTAGAGGAGAGATGGAGCGATGTGGTACAGGAGGCACGGGCTAGAGGAGAGATGGAGTGATGTGGTACAGGAGGCACGGGCTAGAGAAGAGATGGAGCGATGTGGTACAGGAGGCACGGGCTAGAGAAGAGATGGAGTGATGTGGTACAGGAGGCACGGGCTAGAGAAGAGATGGAGTGATGTGGTACAGGAGGCACGGGCTAGAGAAGAGATGGAGCGATGTGGTACAGGAGGCACGGGCTAGAGAAGAGATGGAGCGATGTGGTACAGGAGGCACGGGCTAGAGAGGAGATGGAGTGATGTGGTACAGGAGGCACGGGCTAGAGAAGAGATGGAGTGATGTGGTACAGGAGGCACGGGCTAGAGAAGAGATGGAGCGATGTGGTACAGGAGGCACGGGCTAGAGAAGAGATGGAGCGATGTGGTACAGGAGGCACGGGCTGGAGAAGAGATGGAGCGATGTGGTACAGGAGGCACGGGCTAGAGGAGAGATGGAGCGATGTGGTACAGGAGGCACGGGCTAGAGAAGAGATGGAGTGATGTGGTACAGGAGGCACGGGCTAGAGAAGAGATGGAGCGATGTGGTACAGGAGGCACGGGCTAGAGAAGAGATGGAGCGATGTGGTACAGGAGGCACGGGCTAGAGAAGAGATGGAGCGATGTGGTACAGGAGGCACGGGCTAGAGAAGAGATGGAGCGATGTGGTACAGGAGGCACGGGCTGGAGAGGAGATGGAGTGATGTGGTACAGGAGGCACGGGCTAGAGAAGAGATGGAGTGATGTGGTACAGGAGGCACGGGCTAGAGAAGAGATGGAGCGATGTGGTACAGGAGGCACGGGCTAGAGGAGAGATGGAGCGATGTGGTACAGGAGGCACGGGCTAGAGAAGAGATGGAGTGATGTGGTACAGGAGGCACGGGCTAGAGAAGAGATGGAGCGATGTGGTACAGGAGGCACGGGCTAGAGAAGAGATGGAGCGATGTGGTACAGGAGGCACGGGCTAGAGAAGAGATGGAGCGATGTGGTACAGGAGGCACGGGCTAGAGAAGAGATGGAGCGATGTGGTACAGGAGGCACGGGCTGGAGAGGAGATGGAGTGATGTGGTACAGGAGGCACGGGCTAGAGAAGAGATGGAGTGATGTGGTACAGGAGGCACGGGCTAGAGAAGAGATGGAGCGATGTGGTACAGGAGGCACGGGCTAGAGAAGAGATGGAGTGATGTGGTACAGGAGGCACGGGCTAGAGGAGAGATGGAGCGATGTGGTACAGGAGGCACGGGCTAGAGAAGAGATGGAGTGATGTGGTACAGGAGGCACGGGCTAGAGAAGAGATGGAGCGATGTGGTACAGGAGGCACGGGCTAGAGAAGAGATGGAGCGATGTGGTACAGGAGGCACGGGCTAGAGAGGAGATGGAGCGATGTGGTACAGGAGGCACGGGCTAGAGGAGAGATGGAGCGATGTGGTACAGGAGGCACGGTCTAGAGAAGAGATGGAGTGATGTGGTACAGGAGGCACGGGCTAGAGAAGAGATGGAGCGATGTGGTACAGGAGGCACGGGCTAGAGAAGAGATGGAGCGATGTGGTACAGGAGGCACGGGCTAGAGGAGAGATGGAGCGATGTGGTACAGGAGGCACGGGCTAGAGAAGAGATGGAGTGATGTGGTACAGGAGGCACGGGCTAGAGAAGAGATGGAGCGATGTGGTACAGGAGGCACGGGCTAGAGAAGAGATGGAGTGATGTGGTACAGGAGGACGTGGAGCTGAGTGGACTTGCCGATGACTGGTACCAGCGGTGTCAAGATCGGCCTCAGTGGAGGAGGCTCGTGAAGGACGCTACTGGGCAGTTGGAGGCAGTCGCCCTCCAACAACAACGGAGGGCGGAGGAGCGACGCTCACAACAACGAGCGGAGCGCCGGGTGGCTAAAGCACAGCAAGTTGGCACAGTAGGGGGCACAGGTGGTGCATCAGCCAGTCATCTCGGTCATCTCGGTCAGTCGACCCGTGGCACCTGCTGGGTCTGCCCCGTGACCTCCTCCTGCCAGCGGGCGTTCGACACTTCACGTGGCCTCAAGGTGCACATGGCCTGGCACAAGCGTCGTGGTGACGTCACCGCCACTTAGTGGCGAATGGCGGTTGTTGTGTTCATTGTGTCTCCCCGTGTCTCCCCGTGTCTCCCCCGTGTCTCCCCGTGTCTCCCTCGTGTCTCCCCGTGTCTCCCCCGTGTCTCCCCGTGTCTCCCCCGTGTCTCCCCGTGTCTCCCCGTGTCTCCCCGCGTCTCCCCGCGTCTCCCCGTGTCTCCCCACGTCTCCCAGTGTCTCCCAGTGTCTCCCCGTGTCTCCCCGTGTCTCCCCCGTGTCTCCCCACGTCTCCCAGTGTCTCCCCGTGTCTCCCCGTGTCACCCCGTGTCTCCCCGTGTCTCCCCGTGTCTCCCAGTGTCTCCCCGTGTCTCCCCCGTGTCTCCCCCGTGTCTCCCCGTGTCTCACAACGTGTCTCCCCGTGTCTCACCCCGTGTCTCACCCCGTGTCTCCCCGTGTCTCCCCGTGTCTTCCCCGTGTCTCCCCCGTGTCTCCCCCGTGTCTCCCCCGTGTCTCCCCCGTGTCTCACCGTGTCTCCCCGTGTCTCCCCCGTGTCTCCCCGTGTCTCCCCGTGTCTCCCCGTGTCTCCCCGTGTCTCCCCCGTGTCTCCCAGTGTCTCCCCGTGTCTCCCCGTGTCTCCCCGTGTCTCCCCCGTGTCTCCCAGTGTCTCCCCGTGTCTCCCCGTGTCTCCCCGTGTCTCCTCGTGTCTCCCAGTGTCTCCCTGTGTCTCCCTGTCTCCCCGTGTCTCCCCGTGTCTCCCCGTGTCTCCCCGTGTCTCCCAGTGTCTCCCTGTGTCTCCCTGTCTCCCCGTGTCTCCCTATCTCCCCGTGTCTCCCCGTGTCTCCCAGTGTCTCCCAGTGTCTCCCTGTGTCTCCCCGTGTCTCCCTATCTCCCCGTGTCTCCCCGTGTCTCCCCGTGTCTCCCAGTGTCTCCCTGTGTCTCACCGTGTCTCCCCGTGTCTCCCAGTGTCTCCCCCGTGTCTCCCCGTGTCTCCCCGTGTCTCCCCGTGTCTCCCCGTGTCTCCCCACGTCTCCCCGTGTCTCCCCGTGTCTCCCCACGTCTCCCCGTGTCTCCCCACGTCTCCCCACGTCTCCCCACGTCTCCCCACGTCTCCCCGTGTCTCCCCGTGTCTCCCCGTGTCTCCCCGTGTCTCCCCGTGTCTCCCCACGTCTCCCCGTGTCTCCCCGTGTCTCCCCGTGTCTCCCCGTGTCTCCCCCGTGTCTCCCCGTGTCTCCCCGTGTCTCACCTGACTTTGTCCGAGTCTCTCCTGGCACCACGGATTCAGCCGGTGGTGCGCCCATGGAAACAGATCTACAACCACAGCCACAACCACAACAACCACAACCACAACAACCAAGTCAACCACAACCACAACAACCACAACCACAACAACCACAACCACAACAACCACAACAACCACAACAACCACAACCACAACAACCACAACCACAACAACCAAGTCAACCACAACCACAACAACCACAACCACAACAACCACAACCACAACAACCACAACAACCACAACCACAACAACCACAACCACAACAACCACAACCACAACAACCACAACAACCACAACCACAACAACCAAGTCAACCATGGTGTCTCCCCCGTGTCTCCCCGTGTCTCCCGAATCTCTCCCCATCTCTCCCCCCCGTGTCTCCCCCATCTCTCCCCGTGTCTCCCCCGTGTCTCTCCCCCGTCTCACCTCCATCTCTCCCCCATCTCTCCCCCATCTCTCCCCCATCTCTGCCCCGTGTCTCCCCCCGTCTCTCCCCGTGTCTCCCCCGTGTCTCCCCCATCTCTCCCCCATTTCACCGTGTCTCCCTATCCCTCCCCGTCTCTCCTCCGTCTCTTCCCGTCTCTTGTCCGTTTTCCCCCCCCATCTATCCCCCATCTCTCCCCGTGTCTCTCCCCGTGTCTCTCCCCATGTCTCCGCCATCTCTCCCCCATCTCTCCCCGTGTCTCTCCCCGTGTCTCCCCGTGTCTCCCCCGTGTCTCTCCCCGTGTCTCCCCCATGTCTCCCCCATCTCTCCCCCATCTCTCCCCCATCTCTGCCCCGTGTCTCCCCCCGTCTCTCCCCGTGTCTCCCCCGTGTCTCCCCCATCTCTCCCCCATTTCACCGTGTCTCCCTATCCCTCCCCGTCTCTCCTCCGTCTCTTCCCGTCTCTTGTCCGTTTTCCCCCCCATCTATCCCCCATCTCTCCCCGTGTCTCTCCCCGTGTCTCTCCCCATGTCTCCGCCATCTCTCCCCCATCTCTCCCCGTGTCTCTCCCCGTGTCTCCCCGTGTCTCCCCCGTGTCTCTCCCCGTGTCTCCCCCATGTCTCCCCCATCTCTCCCCCATCTCTCCCCGTGTCTCTCCCCGTGTCTCTCCCCGTGTCTCCCCCATGTCTCCCCCATCTCTCCCCGTGTCTCCCCGTGTCTCTCCCCGTGTCTCTCCCCGTGTCTCTCCCCATGTCTCCGCCATCTCTCCCCCATCTCTCCCCGTGTCTCCCCCGTGTCTCCCCCGTGTCTACCCCATCTCTCCCCCATCTCTCCCCGTCTCTCCCCGTGTCTCCCCCGTGTCTCTCCCCGTGTCTCCCCCATCTCTCCCCCATCTCTCCCCGTGTCTCTCCCCGTGTCTCCCCGTGTCTCCCCCGTGTATCTCCCCGTGTCTCCCCATGTCTCTCCCCGTCTCTCCCCGTGTCTCTCCCCGTCTCTCCCCGTGTCTCTCCCGTGTCTCTCCCCGTGTCTCTCCCCATGTCTCCGCCATCTCTCCCCCATCTCTCCCCGTGTCTCCCCCGTGTCTCCCCCATCTCTCCCCCATCTCTCCCCGTCTCTCCCCGTGTCTCCGCCGTGTCTCCCCGTGTCTCCCCCGTGTCTCTCCCCGTGTCTCCCCCATGTCTCCCCCATCTCTCCCCGTGTCTCCCCCGTGTCTCTCCCCGTGTCTCCCCCGTGTCTCCCCCGTGTCTCCCCCGTGTCTCCCCCATCTCTCCCCGTGTCTCCCCCGTGTCTCTCCCCGTGTCTCCCCCGTGTCTCCCCCATGTCTCCCCCATCTCTCGCCGTGTCTCCCCCGTGTCTCCCCCGTGTCTCCCCCAACTCTCCCCGTGTGTCTCCCCATTTCTCCCCCGTGTCTCCCCCCCTGTCTCCCCGTGTCTCCCCCATCTCCCCGTGTCTCCCCCATCTCTCCCCGTGTCTCTCCCCACCCCCCCCTCCCCGTGTCTCCCCCCCCCATCTCCCCCATCTCCCCATCTCTCCCCCGTGTCTCCCCCCCCCCGTGTCTCCCCCCATCTCTCCCCGTGTCTCCCCCCCCGTGTCTCCCCCCATCTCTCCCCGTGTCTCCCCCCATGTCTCTCCCCACCCCCCCCCCCCCGTATCTCCCCCCCATCTCCCCATCTCTCCCCCGTGTCTCCCCCGTGTCTCCCCGTATCTCCCCGTGTCTCCCCCGTGTCTCTCCCCGTGTCTCCCCCCCCCCCCGTGTCTCCTCCCCCATCTCCCCGTGTCTCTCCGTGTCTCCCCCCATCTCTCCCCGTGTCTCCCCTCCCCGTGTCTCCCCCGTGCCTCCCCGTGTCTCCCCCCATCTCTCCCCGTGTCTCTCCCCCCGTGTCTCCCCGTGTCTCCCCCCCGCCCCCCTCCCCGTGTCGTCTCCCTCCACACGCTCTCCCCGTGTCTCTCCCCGTGTCTCCCCCCGTCTCCCCCCGTGTCTCCCCCATCTCTCCCCCATCTCTCCCCCATCTCTCCCCCATCTCTCCCCCATCTCCCCCCGTGTCTCTCCCCCGTGTCTCTCCCCGTGTCTCCCCCATCTCTCCCCCATCTCTCCCCCGTCTCTCCCCCGTCTCTCCCCCGTCTCTCCCCCGTGTCTCCCCCCGTGTCTCCCCCCGTGTCTCCCCCCGTGTCTCCCCCCGTGTCTCCCCCATCTCTCCCCCATCTCTCCCCCATCTCTCCCCCATCTCTCCCCCATCTCCCCCCGTGTCTCCCCCCGTGTCTCCCCCATCTCTCCCCCATCTCCCCCCGTGTCTCCCCCCGTGTCTCCCCCCGTGTCTCCCCCATCTCTCCCCCATCTCCCCCCGTGTCTCCCCCCGTGTCTCCCCCATCTCCTCCCCGTTTCTCCCCCGTGTCTCTCCCCGTGTCTCCCCCATCTCTCCCCGTGTCTCTCCCCGTCTCTCCCCCCGTGTCTCTCCCACTCTCTCCCCGTGTCTCTCCCGTGTCTCTCCCCATCTCCCCCGGTGTCTCCCCCCGTCTCCCCCCGTGTCTCCCCCATCTCTCCCCGTGTCTCTCCCCATCTCTCCCCGTGTCTCTCCCCATCTCTCCCCCTGTCTCCCCCGTGCCTCCCCCATCTCCCCGTGTCTCTCCCCGTGTCTCCCCCATCTCCCTGTGTCTCTCCCCCATGTCTCCCCGTCTCTCCCCCGTCTCTCCCCCGTCTCTCCCCCGTCTCTCCCCCGTCTCTCCCCCGTCTCTCCCCCGTCTCTCCCCCGTCTCTCCCCCGTCTCTCCCCCGTCTCTCCCCCGTCTCTCCCCCGTCTCTCCCCCGTCTCTCCCCCGTCTCTCCCCCGTCTCTCCCCCGTCTCTCCCCCGTCTCTCCCCCGTCTCTCCCCCGTCTCTCCCCCGTCTCTCCCCCGTCTCTCCCCCGTCTCTCCCCCGTCTCCCCCCCCCATCTCCCCCCCATCTCCCCCCCATCTCTCCCCCATCTCCCCCCCATCTCTCCCCCATCTCTCCCCGTGTCTCTACCCCATCTCCCCCGTGTCTCCCCCATCTCTCCCCGTGTCTCTCCCCGTGTCTCCCTGTGTCCCCCCATGTCTCCCCCCGTGTCTCCCCATGTGTCTCCCCCCTGCCCCCCTCCCCGTGTCTCTCCCTGTGTCTCCCCCATCTCTCCCCTATCTCCCCGTGTCTCTCCCTGTGTCTCTCCCCCCATCTCCGCCCGTGTCTCTCCCCGTGTCTCTCTCCCCACGCTCTCCACTCACCCCCCGTCGTCCGGCGACGAGAGCGGAGACGTCGCCACCACCACCACCACGGTGGAGGTGGTGGTGGTGGTGGAGGTGGCGGTGGTGGAGGACGTGGTAGTAGAGGTGGAGGTGGTAGTAGAGGTGGAGGTGGAGGAGGAGGTGGAGGTGGAGGCGGGGAGGAGAGTGGGCGGTGGAGACGCTGGGGTCGCTCCACGTCGCCCGCGGGGACGCGCCGACAACGACGGGGACAGCGGAGACAACGGAGACAACGGAGACAGCGGAGACAACGCCGTAGACGGAGACAGCGGCGTCGCGGCTGGGACGGAGACACGGGGGGGGGGGGGGGGGATGCCGTGACGACCCACACGATGACTCCACCGTGACCCCCGGGGTGACCCCGTGGCGACCCCACCGTGACCCCAGTGATGACTCCACCGTGACCCCAGTGATGACTCCACCTTGACCCCAGCGATGACCCCACCGTGACCCGTGACGACCCCACCGTGACCCCACCGTGACCCCAGTGACGGACCCCAAGCGTGACCCCAGCAATTACTTCACCGTGACCCCCGCGATGACCCCAGCGACGACCCCAGCGACGACCCCAGCGACGACCCCAGCGACGACCCCCGCGTGACCCCAGTGACGACCCCACAGCCCCCCCTCTCACCACGTGTGCGGGTGGTGAGGGGGGCGATGAGGGGGGCGGTGAGGGGGGGGGGGCCGTGTCCGTGCTGGCCCCCCGCCCCCCGCAGAGTCCCCGCCCCCCTCGCTCGCCTCCTCAAACCAGCGGACAGCATCTCGGACATGCGCTGCATCAGACTAACTCCCGTGTCTCCTGTACGCACAGATAGACACACAGACACACAGTGACACACACATAGACACATAGACAGCATCTCGGACATGCGCTGCATCAAGCTCACTCCCGTGTCTCCTGTACGCACAGATAGACACACAGTGACACACACATAGACACACACATAGACACACAGACAGCATCTCGGACATGCGCTGCATCAGACTAACTCCCGTGTCTCCTGTACGCACAGATAGACACACAGTGACACACACACATAGACACACACACACACAGACAGCATCTCGGACATGCGCTGCATCAAGCTCACTCCCGTGTCTCCTGCATAGATAGACACACAGATAGACACACACACACACATAGACACACATACACACACATAGACAGCATCTCGGACATGCGCTGCATCAGACTAACTCCCGTGTCTCCTGTACGCACAGATAGACACACAGACACACAGTGACACACACATAGACACATAGACAGCATCTCGGACATGCGCTGCATCAAGCTCACTCCCGTGTCTCCTGTACGCACAGATAGACACACAGTGACACACACACATAGACACACACACACACAGACAGCATCTCGGACATGCGCTGCATCAAGCTCACTCCCGTGTCTCCTGCATAGATAGACACACAGATAGACACACACACACACATAGACACACATACACACACATAGACAGCATCTCGGACATGCGCTGCATCAGACTAACTCCCGTGTCTCCTGTACGCACAGATAGACACACAGTGACACACACATAGACACACACACACACACACACAGACAGCATCTCGGACATGCGCTGCATCAAGCTCACTCCCGTGTCTCCTGCATAGATAGACACACAGTGACACACACATAGACACACACACACACATAGACACACACACACACAGACAGCATCTCGGACATGCGCTGCATCAAGCTCACTCCCGTGTCTCCTGTACGCACACACAGATAGACACACACACACATAAACACACACATAGACACACATACACACATAGACACACACACACACAGTGAGACACACACACACACACAGACAGCATCTCGGACATGCGCTGCATCAAGCTCACTCCCGTGTCTCCTGCATAAATAGACACATAGACACACACACACACATAGACACACACACACACAGACAGCATCTCGGACATGCGCTGCATCAAGCTCACTCCCGTGTCTCCTGCACGCACACACAGATAGACACACAGACAGTGACACACACATAGACACACATACACAGTGACACACACATAGACACACACACACAGTGACACACACATAGACACACACACACAGACACACACACAGACACACACATAGGCACACACATAGACACACACAGTGACACACACATAGACATAGACACACAGTGACACACACATAGACACACACATAGACACACACACACATAGACACACACACACAGTGACACACACATAGACACACACAGACACACACACAGACACACACATAGACACACACATAGACACACACACAGTGACACACACATAGACATAGACACACAGTGACACACACATAGACACACACATAGACACACACACACAGACAGCATCTCGGACATTCGCTGCATCAGACTAACTCCTGTGTGTCCTGCACACACACAGATAGACACACACACACACATAGACACACACATAGACACACACACACAGAGACACATACATAGACACACACAGTGACACACACACACATACATAGACATACATAGACACACACAGTGACACACACACACATAGACACACACACAGATAGACACATACATACAGAGACATAGTGACACACACATAGACACACACACAGAGACACATACATAGACACACACAGTGACACACACACACATACATAGACATACATAGACACACACAGTGACACACACACACATAGACACACACACAGATAGACACATACATACAGAGACATAGTGACACACACATAGACACACACACACACAGAGACACATACATAGACACACACAGTGACACACACACACATACATAGACATACATAGACACACACAGTGACACACACACACATAGACACACACAGATAGACACATACATACAGAGACATAGTGACACACACATAGACACACACACACAGAGACACATACATAGACACACACAGTGACACACACACACATACATAGACATACATAGACACACACAGTGACACACACACACATAGACACACACACAGATAGACACATACATACAGAGACATAGTGACACACACATAGACACACACACACACAGAGACACATACATAGACACACACAGTGACACACACACACATACATAGACATACATAGACACACACAGTGACACACACACACATAGACACACACACAGATAGACACATACATACAGAGACATAGTGACACACACATAGACACACACACACACAGAGACACATACATAGACACACACAGTGAAACACACACACATACATAGACATACATAGACACACACAGTGACACACACACACATAGACACACACACAGATAGACACATACATACAGAGACATAGTGACACACACATAGACACACACACACACACACAGAGACACATACATAGACACACACAGTGACACACACACACATACATAGACATACATAGACACACACAGTGACACACACACACATAGACACACACACAGATAGACACACACACATAGACACACACAGTGACACACACACACATAGACACACACACAGATAGACACACACACAAAGACACACACACACATAGACACACACACATAGACACACACACATAGACACACACACACACAGTGACACACACATAGACACACACAGACACACACACACATAGACACACACACAGTGACACACATAGACACACACACACAGACACATAGACACACACATAGACACACACACACATAGACAGTGAGACACACACACACACATAGACACAGAGTGACACACACACAGTGAGACACACACACACAGTGACACACACACACATAGACACACACACACACAGACACACACACACATAGACACACACATACAGATAGACACACACATAGACACACACACACAGACACACACATAGACACACACACACACATAGACACACACACAGTGACACACATAGACACACACACACACACACAGACACATAGACACACACATAGACACACACACACATAGACAGTGAGACACACACACACATAGACACACAGTGACACACACACACAGTGAGACACACACACACAGTGACACACACACACATAGACACACACACACACAGACACACACACACATAGCACACACATACAGATAGACACACACATAGACACACACACAGACACACACATAGACACACACACACACAGACACACACATAGACACACACAGAGACACAGTGACACACACAGAGACACACACATAGACACACACACACACATAGACACACACACACATACACAGACACACACATAGTCACACACACACACAGACACACACACACATAGACACACACAGACACACACACACACAGACACACACACACAGACACACACACACACAGACACACACACACACATAGACACACATAGACACACACACACACAAAACAAAGATCCCCCGTGTAGCCTTAACAGACTGTAGGGGCAAGTGCTGTTAGCGAGCACCTATGAAGGCTACCGGCACTGAGGCACACGGGGGGGTGGGGTGGCCAGCACCACGCCCGGCCGCCTTTGTCTCCCCAGTGGCGATGTTTACTACACACCGCTACACCAGCTACTCATTTGAGGCTGAGTCGACCTAGCGGAGGCCCAGGGACCGGTTCAGATAATCGTCACTGGTGGTGTTGGCCGTGAGCGGGAATCGAACCCGGGTCGCCGGGTTCATAGCGCAGCGTAGCGCTAACCACTACACCCACCGCTCCCCACTCACGCACAGATAGACACATGCGTCTCCCCGCGTCTCCCCCGCGTCTCCCCGCGTCTCCCCGCGTCTCCCCGTCTCCCCGCGTCTCCCCGCGTCTCCCCCGCGTCTCCCCGCGTCTCCCCGCGTCTCCCCCGCGTCTCCCCCGCGTCTCCCCGCGTCTCCCCGTCTCCCCGCGTCTCCCCGCGTCTCCCCCGCGTCTCCCCGCGTCTCCCCGCGTCTCCCCGCGTCTCCCCGTCTCCCCGCGTCTCCCCGCGTCTCCCCCGCGTCTCCCCGCGTCTCCCCGTCTCCACCGCGTCTCCCCGCGTCTCCCCGTCTCCCCGTCTCCCCGCGTCTCCCCGCGTCTCCCCGCGTCTCCCCGTCTCCCCGTCTCCCCGCGTCTCCCCGCGTCTCCCCGCGTCTCCCCGCGTCTCCCCGCGTCTCCCCGCGTCTCCCCGCGTCTCCCCCGCGTCTCCCCCGCGTCTCCCCCGCGTCTCCCCGCGTCTCCCCGCGTCTCCCCCGCGTCTCCCCCGCGTCTCCCCGCGTCTCCCCGTCTCCCCGCGTCTCCCCCGCGTCTCCCCCGCGTCTCCCCGCGTCTCCCCGTCTCCCCGCGTCTCCCCGCGTCTCCCCCCCGTCTCCCCGCGTCTCCCCGCGTCTCCCCGCGTCTCCCCGTCTCCCCCGCGTCTCCCCGCGTCTCCCCGTCTCCCCGCGTCTCCCCGCGTCTCCCCGCGTCTCCCCGCGTCTCCCCGTCTCCCCGTCTCCCCGCGTCTCCCCCGCGTCTCCCCGCGTCTCCCCGCGTCTCCCCGCGTCTCCCGCGTCTCCCCGCGTCTCCCCCGCGTCTCCCCCGCGTCTCCCCGCGTCTCCCCGTCTCCCCGCGTCTCCCCCGCGTCTCCCCGCGTCTCCCCGTCTCCCCGCGTCTCCCCCCCATCTCCCCGCGTCTCCCCGCGTCTCCCCGCGTCTCCCCGTCTCCCCCGCGTCTCCTCCGCGTCTCCCCGCGTCTCCCCGCGTCTCCCCCGCGTCTCCCCGTCTCCCCGCGTCTCCCCGTCTCCCCGCGTCTCCCACGCGTCTCCCCGCGTCTCCCCCGCGTCTCCCCGTCTCCCCGCGTCTCCCCGTCTCCCCGCGTCTCCCCGCGTCTCCCCCGCGTCTCCCCGCGTCTCCCCCCCGTCTCCCCGCGTCTCCCCGCGTCTCCCGCGTCTCCCCCGCGTCTCCCCGTGTCTCCCCGTCTCCCCGCGTCTCCCCCGCGTCTCCCCGCGTCTCCCCGTCTCCCCGCGTCTCCCCCGCGTCTCCCCGCGTCTCCCCGCGTCTCCCCGCGTCTCCCCGCGTCTCCCCGTCTTCCCGCGTCTCCCCGCGTCTCCCCCGCGTCTCCCCGCGTCTCCCCGTCTCCCAGCGTCTCCCCCGCGTCTCCCCGCGTCTCCCCGTCTCCCCGCGTCTCCCCCGCGTCTCCCGCGTCTCCCCGCGTCTCCCCGCGTCTCCCCGCGTCTCCCCGTCTCCCCGCGTCTCCCCCGCGTCTCCCCGTCTCCCCGCGTCTCCCCCGCGTCTCCCCGCGTCTCCCCGTCTCCCCGCGTCTCCCCGCGTCTCCCCGCGTCTCCCCGCGTCTCCCCGTCTCCCCGCGTCTCCCCCGCGTCTCCCCGCGTCTCCCCGTCTCCCCGCGTCTCCCCCGCGTCTCCCCGTGTCTCCCCGCGTCTCCCCGCGTCTCCCCGCGTCTCCCCCGTGTCTCCCCGTCTCCCCGCGTCTCCCATTCTCCCCGCGTCTCCCCGTCTCCCCGCGTCTCCCCGCGTCTCCCCGCGTCTCCCCGCGTCTCCCCCGTGTCTCCCCCGTGTCTCCCCGTCTCCCCGCGTCTCCCATTCTCCCCGCGTCTCCCCGTCTCCCCGCGTCTCCCCGCGTCTCCCCGCGTCTCCCCGCGTCTCCCCGCGTCTCCCCGGTGTCTCCCCATCTCCCCGCGTCTCCCATTCTCCCCGTCTCCCCGCGTCTCCCCGTCTCCCCGCGTCTCCGTGTGTCTCCCCCGTGTCTCCCCCCGCGTCTCCCCGCGTCTCCCCGCGTCTCCCCGTCTCCCCCCGTCTCCCCGCGTCTCCCCGTCTCCCCGCGTCTCCCCGTCTCCCCGCGTCTCCGTGTGTCTCCCCCGTGTCTCCCCCCGCGTCTCCCCGCGTCTCCCCGCGTCTCCCCGTCTCCCCGCGTCTCCCCCGCGTCTCCCCGCGTCTCCCCGCGTCTCCCCGCGTCTCCCCGTCTCCCCGCGTCTCCCCCGCGTCTCCCCGCGTCTCCCCGTCTCCCAGCGTCTCCCCCGCGTCTCCCCGCGTCTCCCCGCGTCTCCCCGCGTCTCCCCGTCTCCCCGCGTCTCCCCCGCGTCTCCCCGCGTCTCCCCGTCTCCCCGCGTCTCCCCGCGTCTCCCCGCGTCTCCCCGTCTCCCCGCGTCTCCCCCGCGTCTCCCCGTCTCCCCGCGTCTCCCCCCCGTCTCCCCGCGTCTCCCCGCGTCTCCCCGCGTCTCCCCGCGTCTCCCCGTCTCCCCGCGTCTCCCCGCGTCTCCCCGCGTCTCCCGCGTCTCCCCGTCTCCCCGCGTCTCCCCCGCGTCTCCCCGCGTCTCCCCCGCGTCTCCCCGTGTCTCCCCGCGTCTCCCGCGTCTCCCCGCGTCTCCCGCGTCTCCCCGCGTCTCCCCCGCGTCTCCCCGCGTCTCCCCCGCGTCTCCCCGCGTCTCCCCGCGTCTCCCCCGCGTCTCCCCGGTCTCTCGTCCCCGTCTCCGGTCCGCGTCCCGTCTCCCCGCGTCTCCCGCCCCGTGTCTCCCCGTCTCCCCGCGTCTCCCATTCTCCCGCGTCTCCCCGTCTCCCCGCGTCTCCCCGCGTCTCCCCGCGTCTCCCCGCGTCTCCCCGCGTCTCCCCGCGTCTCCCCGTGTCTCTCCCGTGTCTCCCCGTCTCCCCGCGTCTCCCATTCTCCCCGCGTCTCCCCGTCTCCCCGCGTCTCCCCGCGTCTCCCCGCGTCTCCCCGCGTCTCCCCGCGTCTCCCCATTTCTCCCCATCTCCCCGCGTCTCCCATTCTCCCCGCGTCTCCCCGTCTCCCCGCGTCTCCCCGCGTCTCCCCGCGTCTCCCCGTCTCCCCGCGTCTCCGTGTGTCTCCCCGTGTCTCCCCCCGCGTCTCCCCGCGTCTCCCCGCGTCTCCCCGTCTCCCCCCGTCTCCCCGCGTCTCCCCGTCTCCCCGCGTCTCCCCGTCTCCCCGCGTCTCCGTGTGTCTCCCCCGTGTCTCCCCCCGCGTCTCCCCGCGTCTCCCCGCGTCTCCGTGTGTCTCCCCCGTGTCTCCCCCCGCGTCTCCCCGCGTCTCCCCGCGTCTCCGTGTGTGTCCCCGTGTCTCCCCCCGCGTCTCCCCGCGTCTCCCCGCGTCTCCCCGCGTCTCCCCGCGTCTCCGCGCATCTCCCCGCGTCTCCCCCGCATCTCCCCGTCTCTCCGCGTCTCCCCGCGTCTCCCCCTGTGTCTCCCCGTCTCCCCGCGTCTCCGTGTGTCTCCCCGTGTCTCCCTCCGTGTCTCTCCGTGTCTCCCCGTGTCTCCCCGCGTCCCCCCGCGTCTCCCCGTGTCTCTCCCCGTGTCTCCCCGCGTCTCCCCCTGTCTCCCCGTCTCCCCGCGTCTCCGTGTGTCTCCCCGTGTCTCCCCCCGTGTCTCTCCTGTCTCCCCGCGTCTCCCCGCGTCTCCCCGTGTCTCCCCGTGTCTCTCCCCGTGTCTCCGCGCATCTCCCCGCGTCTCCCCCGCGTCTCCCCATCTCTCCGCGTCTCCCCGCGTCTCCGTGTGTCTCCCCCGTGTCTCCCCGTGTCTCCCCGTGTCTCCCCGCGTCTCCCCGTGTCTCCCCGTGTCTCTCCCCGCGTCTCCCCGCGTCTCCCCCTGTGTCTCCCCGTCTCCCCGCGTCTCCGTGTGTCTCCCCGTGTCTCCCCGCGTCTCCCCGTGTCTCCCCGTGTCTCTCCCCGCGTCTCCCCGCGTCTCCCCCTGTGTCTCCCCGTCTCCCCGCGTCTCCGTGTGTCTCCCCGTGTCTCCCCCCGTGTCTCTCCGTGTCTCCCCGCGTCTCCCCGCGTCTCCCCGTGTCTCTCCCCGTGTCTCCCCGCGTCTCCCCGTGTCTCACCCCCCGTGTCTCCCCCGTGTCTCCCCCGTGTCTCCCCGTCTCCCCCGTGTCTCCCCGTGTCTCCCCGCGTCTCCCCGTGTCTCCCCGTGTCTCCCCGTGTCTCGCCCTCCCCCCCCCGTGTCTCCCCGTGTCTCACCTCCCCCCCCCGTGTCTCCCCGTGTCTCCCCGTGTGTCTCCGCGTGTCTCCCCGTGTCTCCCCGCGTCTCCCCGTGTCTCCCCGTGTCTCCCCGTGTCTCGCCCTCCCCCCCCGTGTCTCCCCGTGTCTCACCTCCCCCCCCCCGTGTCTCCCCGTGTCTCACCGTGTCTCCCCGTGTCTCCCCGTGTGTCTCCGCGTGTCTCCCCGTGTGTCTCCGCGTGTCTCCCCGTGTCTCCCCGCGTCTCCCCGTGTCTCCCCGTGTCTCCCCGTGTCTCGCCCTCCCCCCCCGTGTCTCCCCGTGTCTCACCTCCCCCCCCCCGTGTCTCCCCGTGTCTCCCCGTGTCTCCCCGTGTCTCCCCGTGTGTCTCCGCGTGTCTCCCCGTGTCTCCGTACCGGCTGTCTCCCGCTCGCTCTCTGGACGTGCCCGTGGGCCGGTGTCCGACCAGTCTCCGCGGAGACGCAGACGCTTCACGGGCAGAGGGCGAGACTGCGAGGCGGAGACACGGGGAGACACGGGGAGACACGGGGAGACGCGGGGAGACACGGGGAGACACGGGGAGACGCGGGGAGAGATGGGGAGACACGGGGAGACACGGGGAGACGCGGGGAGAGATGGGGAGACACGGGGAGACACGGGGAGAGACATGGGGAGACACAGGGAGGGATGGAGAGACACGCGGAGACACGGGGAGACACGGGGAGAGACACGGGGAGACACGGGGAGAGACACGGGGAGAGACACGGGGAGACACGAGGAGACACGGGGAGACACGAGGAGACACGGGGAGACACGGGGAGACACGAGGAGACACGGGGAGACACGGGGAGACACGGGGAGACACGGGGAGACACGGGGAGAAACGGGGAGACACAGGGAGACACGGGGAGACACGAGGAGACACGGGGAGACACGGGGAGAAACGGGAGACACGGGGAGAAACGGGGAGACACGGGGAGACAGGGAGACACGGGGAGACACGAGGAGACACGGGGAGACACGGGGAGACACGGGGAGACAGGGAGAAACGGGGAGACACGAGGAGACACGGGGAGACACGGGGAGACACGGGGAGACACGGGGAGACACGGGGAGACACGAGGAGACACGGGGAGACACGGGGAGAAACGGGGAGACACAGGGAGACACGGGGAGACACGAGGAGACACGGGGAGAAACGGGGAGACACGAGGAGACACGGGGAGACACGGGGAGAAACGGGGAGACACGAGGAGACACGGGGAGACACAGGGAGGGATGGAGAGACACGAGGAGAGACACGGGGGAGACACGGGGAGACACGGGGAGAGACACGGTGGAGACACGGGGAGACACGGGGAGACACGGTGTGAGACACGGGGAGACACGGGGAGACACGGTGAGACACGGGGAAATGCTGGGAGACGCGGGGAGACGCGGGGAGACACGGAGAGACACGGGGAGACACGGGGAGACACGGGGGAGAGACACGGAGACGCGGGGAGACGCGGGGAGACACGGGGGGAGACACGGGGAGACACGGGGAGACACGGGGAGATGCAGGGAGACACGGGGGGAGACACGGGCAGACAGGGGGAGACACGGGGGGAGACACGGGGAGACACGGGGGAGACACACGGAGACGCGGGGAGACGCGGGGAGACGCGGGGAGACACGGGGAGACACGGGGAGACACGGGGAGACACGGGGAGACGCGGGGAGACACGGGGAGACACAGGGAGACACGGGGAGACACGGCGAGACGCGGGGAGACACGGGGAGACGCGGGGGAGACGCGGGCAGACACGGGGAGACACGGGGAGACGCGGGGAGACACGGGGAGACGCGGGGAGACACGGGGAGACACGGGGAGACACGGGGAGACACGGGGAGACACGGGGGAGAGACACGGAGACGCGGGGAGACGCGGGGAGACGCGGGGAGACACGGGGAGACACGGGGGAGAGACACGGGGAGACACGGGGAGACACGGGGAGACGCGGGGAGACACGGGGATACACAGGGAGACACGGGGAGACACGGGGCGACACGAGGAGACACGGGGAGACACGGGGAGACACGGGGCGACACGGGGAGACACGGGGAGACACACGGAGACACGGGGGAGACAGGGAGACACGCGGAGACACAGCGGGGGGTGGGGGGGAACACGTGGAGACACAGGGAGACACGGGGAGACACAGGGAGACACGGGGAGACACAGGGAGACACGGGGAGACACGGGGAGACACGTGGAAACACGGGGGAGACACAGGGAGACACGTGGAGACACAGGGAGACACGGGGAGACACGTGGAAACACGGGGGAGACACAGGGAGACACGGGGAGACACGGGGAGACACGTGGAAACACGGGGGAGACACAGGGAGACACGTGGAGACACAGGGAGACACACGGAGACACGGGGAGACACGTGGGGACAGGCGACGCGTGGCAGTGCGTGTCTATACCTCTCTGGTCCGTGTGGGGGGAAGATCCGCGTAGACCTGCGGAGACAGAGCGAGACACGGGGAGACAAAGTGAGACACTTCACTCACCCCGTGTGTCTG
This sequence comes from Lampetra fluviatilis, assembly GCF_964198595.1. NCBI lineage: Eukaryota > Metazoa > Chordata > Hyperoartia > Petromyzontiformes > Petromyzontidae > Lampetra > Lampetra fluviatilis. The sequence goes on along the minus strand of NW_027621329.1, from coordinate 2,552 downwards.
TGTGTCTCTCTCTGTGTGTCTGTGTGTCTCTCTGTGTCTCTCTCTGTGTGTCTGTCTCACCCTGTGTGTCTCTCTGTGTCTCTCTGTGTCTCTGTGTGTCTCTCTCTCCCCCACCCCGTGTCTCTCCCCCCCCCCCCCCCACCCCGTGTCTCTCTCTCCCCCCACCCCGTGTCTCTCTCTCCCCCCCACCCCGTGTCTCTCTCCCCCCCACCCCGTGTCTCTCTCCCCCCCCCACCCCCGTGTCTCTCTCCCCCCCACCCCGTGTCTCTCTCCCCCCTCCACCCCCGTGTCTCTCTCCCCCCCACCCCGTGTCTCTCTCTCCCCCACCCCGTGTCTCTCTCACCCACCCCCGTGTCTCTCCCCCCCCCACCCCGTGTCTCTCTCCCCCCCACCCCGTGTCTCTCTCCCCCCCCCACCCCCGTGTCTCTCTCCCCCCCACCCCGTGTCTCTCTCCCCCCCCCACCCCCGTGTCTCTCTCCCCCCCCACCCCGTGTCTCTCCCCCCCCCACCCCGTGTCTCTCTCACCCACCCCCGTGTCTCTCCCCCCCCCACCCCGTGTCTCTCTCCCCCCCACCCCGTGTCTCTCTCCCCCCCCCACCCCCGTGTCTCTCTCCCCCCCACCCCGTGTCTCTCTCCCCCCCCCACCCCCGTGTCTCTCTCCCCCCCACCCCGTGTCTCTCTCTCCCCCACCCCGTGTCTCTCTCTCACCCTGTGTCTCTCTCTCACCCTGTGTCTCTCTGTCTCTCTCTCACCGTGTCTCTCTCTCCCTGTGTCTCTCTCTCACCCTGTGTCTCTCTCTCTCCCTGTGTCTCTCTCTCTCCCTGTGTCTCTCTGTGTCTCTCACCCCCCCACCCCGTGTCTCTCTCCCCCCCCACCCCCACCCCCGTGTCTCTCTCCCCCAGACCCGTGTCTCTCTCCCCCACCCCGTGTCTCTCTCCCCCCACCCCGTGTCTCTCTCCCCCCCCCCGTGTCTCTCTCCCCCACCCCGTGTCTCTCTCCCCCCACCCCGTGTCTCTCTCCCCCCCCCCACCCCCGTGTCTCTCTCCCCCAGACCTGTCGCCGTGTCTCCGATCCCCCTGCCGCCGCCGCCGTCGAAGCCGCGGTCTTCAGCTCGACGCCCGCTCCACCCCCGCCCGCTCCACCCCCGCCCGCTCCACCCCCGCCCGCTCCACCCCCGCCCGCTCCACCCCCGCCCGCTCCACCCCCGCCGTGGGCCACGTTGGGGTGGAAGAGGTAGACGCTGTCCGCCGAGTAGCTGACGAGGAGTCGGGAGCCGTCTGCGCTGTAGCCCAGCGAGGTGACGCGGTGTCCGCGTGGGGACAGCCCCGGAGGGACAAAACGCAGGAGCAGTGCGGACGTACAGCTGCTGCCACTGCTGCGACGGGGACAGGGAGAGCCTGGGGGACACAGAGAGACGCGGGGAGACACAGAGAGACACAGAGAGAGACACAGGGAGACACAGCGAGGTGACGCGGTGTCCGCGTGGGGACAGGCCCGGGGGGACAAAACGCAGGAGCAGTGCGGACGTACAGCTGCTGCCACTGCTGCGACGGGGACAGGGAGAGCCTGGGGGAGACACGGGGAGACACAGAGAGACACAGAGACACACAGAGACACGGAGAGACACAGTGAGACACAGAGAGACACAGAGAGACACAGGGAGACACAGAGAGAGACACAGGGAGACAAGGAGAGACACAGAGACACAGAGAGAGACACAGGGAGACAAGGAGAGACACAGAGACACAGAGAGAGACACAGTGAGACACAGAGAGACACAGAGACACAGAGACACAGAGAGAGACACAGGGAGACACTGAGAGACACAGAGACACAGAGAGAGACACAGGGAGACAAGGAGAGACACAGAGATATGCGGTGAGATACGGGGGGGGGGAGAGACACGGGGAGACACCGAGAGACACAGGGAGACACAGGGAGACAAGGAGAGACACAGAGATATGCGGTGAGACACGGGGGGGGGGAGAGACACGGGGGGACACCGAGACACAGGGAGACACAGTGAGACACAGAGAGAGACACAGGGAGACACAGCGAGGTGACGCGGTGTCCGCGTGGGGACAGGCCCGGGGGGACAAAACGGAGGAGCAGTGCGGACGTACAGCTGCCACTGCCACTGGGACACGGGGGAGAGACACGGGGGGGGAGACACGGGGGTGAGACACGGGGAGAGACAGAGAGACACAGAGATATATGGGGGGACACGGGGAGACACACGGAGAGACACGGAGAGACACGGAGAGACACGGAGAGACACAGAGAGACACAGAGATATGCGGTGAGACACGGGGGAGAGACACGGGGGGGGGAGAGACACGGGGAGACACAGAGAGACACAGAGATATACGGGGAGACACACGGAGACACAGAGAGACACAGAGACATGCGGAGAGACACGGGGGGGGAGACACGGGGGGGGAGACACAGGGAAGGAGACACGGGGGGGGAGACACGGGGGGGAGACACGGGGGAGGGGGAAACAAGGGGGGAGAGACACGGGGGGGGAGACACGGGGGGGGGAGACACGGGGG
>NW_027621328.1:0-27939 GCF_964198595.1 Lampetra fluviatilis | reverse complement strand
TGGGTGAGAGGGTGGGTGAGTGGGTGAGTGAGTGAGTGGGTGAGTGAGTGAGTGAGTGGGTGAGTGGGTGGGCGAGTGGGTGGGTGAGTGGGTGGGTGGGTGAGTGGGTGAGTGAGTGAGTGGGTGAGTGAGTGGGTGAGTGAGTGGGTGAGTGAGTGGGTGAGTGGGTGGGCGAGTGGGTGAGTGGGTGAGTGAGTGGGTGAGTGGGTGGGTGAGTGGGTGGGCGAGTGGGTGAGTGGGTGGGCGAGTGGGTGAGTGAGTGGGTGAGTGAGTGAGTGAGTGGGTGAGTGAGTGGGTGAGTGGGTGGGTGAGTGGGTGAGTGGGTGAGTGGGTGAGTGAGTGGGTGGGTGAGCGAGTGGGTGAGTGGGTGAGTGAGTGAGTGAGTGGGTGAGTGGGTGGGCGAGTGGGTGAGTGGGTGAGTGAGTGGGTGAGTGGGTGGGTGAGTGGGTGGGTTGGGTGAGTGAGTGGGTGAGTGAGTGGGTGAGTGTGTGGGTGAGTGAGTGACTGAGTGAGTGGGTGAGTGAGTGGGTGAGTGAGTGAGTGAGTGTGTGGGTGAGTGAGTGACTGAGTGAGTGGGTGAGTGGGTGGGTGAGTGAGTGAGTGTGTGGGTGAGTGAGTGACTGAGTGAGTGGGTGAGTGAGTGGGTGAGTGAGTGGGTGAGTGAGTGAGTGAGTGTGTGAGTGAGTGTGTGGGTGAGTGAGTGACTGAGTGAGTGGGTGAGTGAGTGAGTGGGTGAGTGAGTGAGTGAGTGGGTGAGTGAGTGGGTGAGTGAGTGAGTGAGCGGGTGAGTGAGTGAGTGAGTGGGTGAGTGAGTGGGTGAGTGAGTGGGTGAGTGGGTGAGTGAGTGGGTGAGTGGGTGAGTGAGTGGGTGAGTGACTGAGTGAGTGGGTGAGTGACTGAGTGAGTGACTAAGTGAGTGGGTGAGTGAGTGGGTGAGTGAGTGAGTGAGCGGGTGAGTGGGTGAGTGAGTGGGTGAGTGAGTGAGTGAGTGGGTGAGTGAGTGAGTGGGTGAGTGGGTGAGTGAGTGAGTGAGTGTGTGGGTGAGTGAGTGGGTGAGTGACTGAGTGAGTGGGTGAGTGACTGAGTGAGTGACTAAGTGAGTGGGTGAGTGAGTGGGTGAGTGAGTGAGTGAGCGGGTGAGTGGGTGAGTGAGTGGGTGAGTGAGTGAGTGACTGAGTGAGTTTTCTCTGTGTGCAGCAGAAGACGGTGGCTATGGAATGAGATCAAAAGGTCGCAGTTTCGATGAGCCAGGTGACCACCTACCCACACAGACACACAGACACAGACACACACACAGACACACACACAGACACACAGACACACACACAGACACACACACAGACACACACACAGACACACACACAGACACACACACAGACACACACACAGACACACACACAGACACACACACAGACAGACACACAGACACACACACACAGACACACAGACACAGACACACAGACACACCTACACAGACACACCTACACAGACACACACACCTACACAGACACACACACAGACACACATGTACACGCAGACACACCTACACACACCTACACACACACACACCTACACACACACAGTTACACACACACCTACACACACACCTACACACACACACCTACACACACACACCTACACACACAGACACGCACACCTACACACACACACCTACACAGACACACACCTACACACACACCTACACACACACAGACACAGTTACACACACACCTACACACACACACCTACACACACCTACACCTACACACACACACAGACACACACACCAACAACAACAACCGCCATTCGCCACTAAGTGGCGGTGACGTCACCACGACGCTTGTGCCAGGCCAAGTGCACCTTGAGGCTGCCACGTGAAGTGTCGAACGCCCGCTGGCAGGAGCTCACGGGGCAGACCCAGCAGGAGCCATGGGTTGACTGCTGTGCCAGGCTAGGTGCATGAGGAGGAGGTCACGTGACAGACCCAGCAGGTGCCACGGGTTGACTGCTGTGCCAGGCTAGGTGCAGGAGGAGGAGGTCACGTGACAGACCCAGCAGGTGCCACGGGTTGACTGCTGTGCCAGGCTAGGTGCATGAGGAGGAGGTCACGTGACAGACCCAGCAGGTGCCATGGGTTGACTGCTGTGCCAGGCTAGGTGCATGAGGAGGAGGTCACGTGACAGACCCAGCAGGTGCCACGGGTCGACTGACCGAGATGACCGAGATGACTGGCTGATGCACCACCTGTGCCCCCTACTGTGCCAACTCGCTGTGCTTTAGCCACCCGGCGCTCCGCTCGTTGTTGTGAGCGTCGCTCCTCCGCCCTCCGTTGTTGCTGGAGGGCGACTGCCTCCAACTGCCCAGTAGCCTCAAGGTGCACCTAGCCTGGCACTGCCCAGTAGCAGCGTCCTTCACGAGCCTCCTCCACTGAGGCCGATCTTGACACCGCTGGTGCCAGTCATCGGCAAGTCCACTCAGCTCCACGTCCTCCTGTACCACATCACTCCATCTCTTCTCTATCCCGTGTCACTCACACACTCACCCACTCAATCACACACTCACCCACCCACACACTCACCCACCCACTCAACCACCCACTCACTCACCCACTCACTCACCCACTCACCCAACCACTCACCCACCCACTCACCTACCCACCCACTCACCCACCCACTTACTCACCCACTCACCCACACACTCACTCAGCTCCACGTCCTCCTGTACCACATCACTCCATCTCTTCTCTAGCCCGTGTCACTCACACACTCACCCACTCAATCACACACTCACCCACCCACACACTCACCCACCCACTCAACCACCCACTCACTCACCCACTCACTCACCCACACGCTCACCCACCCACCCACTCATTCACTCACTCACCCACTCACTCACTCACCCACTCACTCACTCACACACTCACTCACTCACCCACTCACCCACTCACCCACCCACTCACTCACACACTCACCCACTCACTCACTCACACACTCACCCACTCACCCACCCACTCACTCACACACTCACCCACTCACTCACCCACCCACCCACTCACTCACTCACTCACCCACTCACTCACTCACCCACTCACTCACCCACACACTCACCCACTCACTCACCCACACACTCACCCACTCACTCACCCACACACTCACCCACTCACTCACTCACACACTCAGCTCCACGTCCTCCTGTACCACGTCACTCCATCTCTTCTCTAGCCCGTGTCACTCACACACTCACCCACTCACTCACCCACTCACTCACCCACTCACTCACCCACACACTCACCCACTCACTCACCCACTCACTCACCCACTCACTCACCCACACACTCACCCACTCACTCACCCACACACCCACCCACTCACTCACCCACTCACTCAGCTCCACGTCCTCCTGTACCACATCACTCCATCTCTTCTCTAGCCCGTGTCACTCACACACTCACCCACTCACTCACCCACTCACTCACCCACTCACTCACTCACACACTCACTCACCCACTCACTCACCCACACGCTCACCCACACACTCACCCACTCACTCACCCACCCACACACTCACCCACTCACTCACTCACACACTCACCCACTCACTCACCCACTCACTCACACACTCACCCACTCACTCACCCACTCACTCAGCTCCACGTCCTCCTGTACCACGTCACTCCATCTCTTCTCTAGCCCGTGTCACTCACCCACACACTCACTCACCCACACACTCACTCACCCACTCACTCACCCACTCACTCACTCACCCACTCACTCACTCACCCACTCACTCACTCACTCACACACTCACCCACTCACTCACTCACCCACTCACTCACTCACCCACTCACTCACTCACTCACACACTCACCCACTCACCCACTCACTCACTCACCCACCCACTCACTCACCCACTCACTCACCCACTCACTCACCCACTCACTCACACACTCACTCACCCACCCACCCACTCACCCACACACTCACACACTCACTCACCCACTCACCCACCCACTCACTCACCCACTCACTCACCCACTCACTCACACACTCACTCACCCACCCACCCACTCACCCACACACTCACACACTCACTCACCCACTCACTCACCCACTCACTCACTCACCCACTCACTCACTCACCCACACACTCACTCACCCACTCACTCACCCACTCACTCACTCACCCACTCACTCACTCACCCACTCACTCACTCACTCACACACTCACCCACTCACTCACCCACTCACCCACCCACTCACTCACCCACTCACTCACCCACTCACTCACACACTCACTCACCCACCCACCCACTCACCCACACACTCACCCACTCACTCACCCACTCACTCACCCACTCACTCACCCACTCACTCACACACTCACACACTCACCCACTCACTCACCCACTCACTCACTCACCCACTCACTCACCCACCCACCCACTCACCCACACACTCACCCACTCACTCACCCACTCACCCACTCACTCACCCACTCACTCACTCACACACTCACCCACTCACTCACCCACACACTCACCCACTCACTCACCCACTCACTCACCCACTCACTCACCCACTCACTCACCCACACACTCACCCACTCACTCACCCACACACTCACCCACTCACTCACCCACTCACTCACCCACTCACTCACCCACTCACTCAGCTCCACGTCCTCCTGTACCACGTCACTCCATCTCTTCTCTAGCCCGTGTCACTCACCCACTCACTCACCCACTCACCCACTCACCCACTCACTCACCCACCCACTCACTCACCCACACACTCACCCATCACTCCATCTCTTCTCTAGCCCGTGCCGCGCCCGTTTAGCCCCCTCGATCCGGCCGAACAGAAGCTGTGTGTGTGTGTGTCTGTGTGTGTGTGTCACTGTGTGTGTCACTGTGTGTTTAACTGTGTGTGTCACTGTGTGTGCGTCACTGTGTGTTTAACTGTGTGTGTGTAACTGTGTGTGTCTCTGTGTGTATTTCTGTGTGTGTCTCTGTGTGTGTGTCTATAACTGTGTGTGTGTCTCTGTGTGTGTGTGTAACTGTGTGTGTCTCTGTGTGTGTGTGTCTCTGTGTCTGTGTGTCTCTGTGTGTGTGTCTGTGTGTGCAGGTACTGCCCCTCCCCCCTCCCTCTACGTCCCACCGCCCCCGCCTGATGATGAAGCGTCTCTCTTCCGTCTCTGTGTGTCTGTCTCTGTGTCTCTCTCTGTGTCTCTCTGTGTGTGTCTCTCTGTGTATAACTATGTGTGTGTCTGTCTCTGTGTGTGTGTGTATCTCTGTGTGTATCTGTGTGTGTGTCACTGTGTATCACTGTGTGTGTGTCTGTGTGTGTGTCTCTGTGTGTGTGTCTCTGTGTGTGTGTCTCTCTGTGTCTCTGTGTGTATCTGTGTGTCTGTGTGTGTATCTCTGTGTGTGTCTCTGTGTGTGTGTGTCTCTGTGTGTGTGTGTCACTGTGTCACTGTGTGTGTAACTGTGTCTCTGTGTCTGTGTGTGTGTCTGTGTGTGCAGGTTCCGCTCCCCCGCCCTCCCTCTACGTCCCACCGCCCCCGCCTGATGATGAAGCGTCTCTCTTCCGTCACTGTGTGTCTGTCTCTGTGTCTCTCTCTGTGTGTCACTGTGTGTGTATAACTGTGTGTCTGTCTCTGTGTGTGTGTATCTCTGTGTGTCTCTCTGTGTGTGTGTGTCACTGTGTGTGTGTGTCACTGTGTCACTGTGTGTCACTGTGTGTCACTGTGTGTGTAACTGTATCTCTGTGTGTCTGTGTGTGTCTGTGTATCTCTCTGTGTGTGTGTCTCTGTGTGTGTGTCTCTGTGTCTGTGTAACTGTGTATCTCTGTGTGTGTGTGTGTAACTGTGTATATCTGTGTGTGTATGTGTCTCTCTGTGTGTGTGTGTCTCTGTGTCTCTCTGTGTGTATGTGTCTGTGTATCTGTGTGTGTGTATCACTGTGTGTGTGTCTCTCTGTGTGTGTGTCTCTGTGTGTGTGTATCTCTGTGTGTGTGTCACTGTGTGTGTGTCACTGTGTGTGTGTCTCTGTGTGTGTGTATCTCTGTGTGTGTGTCACTGTGTGTGTGTCACTGTGTGTGTGTGTGTGTCTCTGTGTGTGTGTGTGTATCTCTGTGTGTGTGTCTCTGTGTGTGTGTATCTCTGTGTGTGTGTCACTGTGTGTGTGTCACTGTGTGTGTGTCACTGTGTGTGTGTCTCTGTGTATCTCTGTGTGTGTGTCACTGTGTGTGTGTCACTGTGTGTGTGTCACTGTGTGTGTGTCTCTGTGTGTGTGTCTCTGTGTCTCTGTGTGTCACTGTGTGTGTGTCACTGTGTGTGTGTCACTGTGTGTGTGTCTCTGTGTGTGTGTCTCTGTGTGTGTGTCTCTGTGTCTCTGTGTGTCACTGTGTGTCACTGTGTGTGTAACTGTATCTCTGTGTAACTGTGTGTCTGTGTGTCTGTGTGTGTAACTGTGTGTCACTGTGTGTGTGTGTGTATGTGTGTGTGTGTCACTCTGTGTGTGTGTATCTCTGTGTGTATCTGTGTGTGTGTCACTGTGTATCTTTGTGTGTGTGTCACTGTGTGTGTGTCTCTGTGTGTGTGTGTGTCACTGTGTGTGTGTCTCTGTGTGTGTGTCTCTGTGTCTCTGTGTGTGTGTGTGTCACTGTGTGTGTAACTGTATCTCTGTGTAACTGTGTGTCTGCGTGTCTCTCTGTGTGTGTGTCTCTCTGTGTATAACTGTGTGTCTGTCTCTGTGTGTGTGTATCTCTGTGTGTATCTCTGTGTGTGTGTGTCTCTGTGTGTGTGTGTCACTGTGTGTGTAACTGTATCTCTGTGTAACTGTGTGTCTGTGTGTCTCTGTGTGTGTGTGTCTGTGTGTGTGTCACTGTGTATAACTGTGTGTCTGTCTCTGTGTGTGTGTATCTCTGTGTGTATCTCTGTGTGTATCTCTGTGTGTGTGTGTCATTGTGTGTCACTGTGTGTGTAACTGTGTCTCTGTGTCTGTGTGTGTCTGTGTGTGTGTGTCTCTGTGTGTGTGTGTCTCTGTGTGTGTGTCTCTGTGTGTGTCTGTGTGTGCAGGTTCTGCCCCTCCCCCCTCCCTCTACGTCCCCCCGCCCCCGCCTGATGATGAAGCGTCTCTCTTCCGTCACTGTGTGTGTCTGTCTCTGTGTCTCTCTCTGTGTCTCTCTCTGTGTGTCTCTCTGTGTATAACTGTGTGTCTGTCTCTGTGTGTGTGTATCTCTGTGTGTCTGTCTCTGTGTGTGTCTGTCTCTGTGTGTGTGTATCACTGTGTGTGTGTGTCTCTCTGTGTGTATGTGTGTGTGTCTCTGTGTGTGTGTATGTGTGTGTGTGTCACTGTGTGTGTGTCTCTCTGTGTCTCTGTGTGTGTGTGTGTCTGTCTGTGTGTGCAGGTTCCGCTCCCCCGCCCTCTACGTCCCCCCGCCCCCGCCTGATGATGAAGCGTCTCTCTTCCGTCACTGTGTGTCTGTCTCTGTGTCTCTCTCTGTGTCTCTCTCTGTGTGTCTCTCTGTGTATAACTGTGTGTCTGTCTCTGTGTGTGTCTGTCTCTGTGTGTGTGTGTCTCTGTGTGTGTGTGTCACTGTGTCACTGTGTGTGTAACTGTATCTCTGTGTGTGTGTGTCTCTGTGTGTGTGTCTCTCTGTGTGTGTGTCTGTGTGTGTGTCTGTGTGTGCAGGTACTGCCCCTCCCCCCTCCCTCTACGTCCCCCCGCCCCCGCCTGATGATGAAGCGTCTCTCTTCCGTCTCTGTGTGTCTGTCTCTGTGTGTGTGTATCTCTGTGTGTATCTGTGTGTGTGTCACTGTGTATCTTTGTGTGTGTGTCACTGTGTGTGTGTCTCTCTGTGTGTGTGTGTCTCTCTGTGTATAACTGTGTGTGTGTCTGTCTCTGTGTGTGTGTGTATCTCTGTGTGTATCTGTGTGTGTGTCACTGTGTATCTTTGTGTGTGTGTCACTGTGTGTGTGTCTCTCTGTGTGTGTGTGTCTCTGTGTGTGTGTCTCTCTGTGTATAACTGTGTGTCTGTCTCTGTGTGTGTGTATCTCTGTGTGTGTCTCTCTGTGTGTATGTGTCTGTGTATCTGTGTGTGTGTATCACTGTGTGTGTGTGTCTCTCTGTGTGTGTCTGTCTGTGTGCAGGTTCTGCCCCTCCCCCCTCCCTCTACGTCCCACCGCCCCCGCCTGATGATGAAGCGTCTCTCTTCCGTCTCTGTGTGTGTGTCTCTGTGTCTCTCTCTGTGTCTCTCTCTGTGTGTCTCTCTGTGTATAACTGTGTGTCTGTCTCTGTGTGTGTGTATCTCTGTGTGTGTGTCTCTGTGTGTGTGTGTCACTGTGTGTGTGTATCTCTGTGTGTATCTCTGTGTGTATCTCTGTGTGTGTGTGTCTCTGTGTGTGTGTGTCACTGTGTCACTGTGTGTATCTCTGTGTGTGTGTATCTCTGTGTGTGTGTCTCTGTGTGTGTGTGTCTCTCTGTGTGTGTGTCTGTGTGTGCAGGTTCTGCTCCCCCGCCCTCCCTCTACGTACCACCGCCCCCGCCTGATGATGAAGCGTCTCTCTTCCGTCTCTGTGTGTGTGTGTGTATCTCTGTGTGTATCTCTGTGTGTGTGTGTCTCTGTGTGTGTGTGTCACTGTGTCACTGTGTGTGTAACTGTGTCTCTGTGTCTGTGTGTGTCTGTGTGTGTCTGTGTGTGTGTCTGTGTGTGCAGGTTCCGCTCCCCCGCCCTCCCTCTACGTTCCACCGCCCCCGCCTGATGATGAAGCGTCTCTCTTCCGTCTCTGTGTGTGTGTCTCTGTGTGTGTGTCTCTCTGTGTCTCTGTGTGTGTAATTGTGTCTCTGTGTCTGTGTGTCTCTGTCTCTGTGTGTGTGTCTGTGTGTGCAGGTTCCGCTCCCCCGCCCTCCCTCTACGTTCCACCGCCCCCGCCTGATGATGAAGCGTCTCTCTTCCGTCACGCGGAGCCCGGCATCAACTTCGACAACCACTTCAACATCCCAGTGGAAGTGTCCGGGCACGACCCTCCGAATCCCATTGCCGTACGTGTAGTGTATAGTGTAGTGTATAGTGTAGTAGTGTATAGTGTAGTAGTGTATAGTGTAGTAGTGTATAGTGTAGTAGTGTGTAGTGTAGTAGTGTATAGTGTAGTGTAGTAGTGTATAGTGTAGTGTAGTAGTGTGTAGTGTAGTAGTGTATAGTGTAGTGTAGTAGTGTATAGTGTATAGTGTAGTAGTGTATAGTGTAGTGTAGTAGTGTATAGTGTAGTGTATAGTGTAGTGTAGTAGTGTATAGTGTATAGTGTAGTAGTGTATAGTGTAGTGTATAGTGTAGTGTAGTAGTGTATAGTGTATAGTGTAGTAGTGTATAGTGTAGTGTATAGTGTAGTAGTGTATAATGTAGTAGTGTAGTAGTGTATAGTGTAGTGTATAGTGTAGTGTAGTAGTGTATAGTGTATAGTGTAGTAGTGTATAGTGTAGTAGTGTATAGTGTTGTAGTGTAGTAGTGTATAGTGTAGTGTAGTAGTGTGTAGTGTATAGTGTAGTAGTGTATAGTGTAGTAGTGTATAGTGTAGTGTAGTAGTGTATAGTGTAGTAGTGTATAGTGTAGTAGTGTATAGTGTAGTAGTGTGTAGTGTAGTAGTGTGTAGTGTAGTAGTGTATAGTGTAGTGTATAGTGTAGTAGTGTATAGTGTAGTAGTGTATAGTGTAGTAGTGTAGTAGTGTATAGTGTAGTGTAGTAGTGTATAGTGTAGTGTATAGTGTAGTGTAGTAGTGTATAGTGTATAGTGTAGTAGTGTATAGTGTAGTAGTGTATAGTGTAGTAGTGTATAGTGTAGTGTAGTAGTGTATAGTGTAGTGTATAGTGTAGTGTAGTAGTGTATAGTGTAGTAGTGTATAGTGTAGTAGTGTATAGTGTAGTGTAGTAGTGTATAGTGTAGTAGTGTATAGTGTAGTGTAGTAGTGTGTAGTGTATAGTGTAGTAGTGTATAGTGTAGTAGTGTATAGTGTAGTGTAGTAGTGTATAGTGTAGTAGTGTATAGTGTAGTAGTGTATAGTGTAGTAGTGTATAGTGTAGTAGTGTGTAGTGTAGTAGTGTGTAGTGTAGTAGTGTATAGTGTAGTGTATAGTGTAGTAGTGTATAGTGTAGTAGTGTATAGTGTAGTAGTGTATAGTGTAGTAGTGTATAGTGTAGTGTGTAGTGTAGTAGTGTATAGTGTAGTCACTTAGTGGCGAATGTGTCACTGTGTGTGTCACTGTGTGTGTCACTGTGTGTGTCACTGTGTGTGTGTCACTGTGTGTGTCACTGTGTGTGTCACTGTGTGTGTGTGTCACTGTGTGTGTCACTGTGTGTGTGTCACTGTGTGTGTCACTGTGTGTGTCACTGTGTGTGTGTCACTGTGTGTGTCACTGTGTGTGTCACTGTGTGTGTCACTGTGTGTGTCACTGTGTGTGTCACTGTGTGTGTGTGTCACTGTGTGTGTGTCACAGGACTTCCATGAGCTGTCTCTGGGCACTCTGTTTGAGCGGAACGTGACCAAGGCGGGTTACACGAAGCCAACTCCAGTCCAGCGTCACGGCATCCCCATCGTGATGGCGGGTCGTGATCTCATGGCGTGCGCACAGACAGGCTCAGGCAAGACGGTGAGTGACACACACAGAGACACACACACAGTGACACACACACACAGTGACACACACACAGTGACACACACACACAGTGACACACAGTGACACACACTCCAGTCCAGCGTCACGGCATCCCCATCGTGATGGCGGGTCGCGATCTCATGGCGCGCGCACAGACAGGCTCAGGCAAGACGGTGAGTGACACACACAGTGACACACACACAGTGACACACACACACAGAGACACACACACAGTGACACACACACAGTGACACACACACAGTGACACACACACACAGAGACACACACACAGTGACACACACACACAGTGACACACACACAGTGACACACACAGTGACACACACACAGTGACACACACACACAGAGACACACACACAGTGACACACACACAGTGACACACACACAGTGACACACACACACAGAGACACACACACAGTGACACACACACACAGTGACACACAGTGACACACACTCCAGTCCAGCGTCACGGCATCCCCATCGTGATGGCGGGTCGCGATCTCATGGCGTGCGCACAGACAGGCTCAGGCAAGACGGTGAGTGACACACACAGAGACACACACACAGTGACACACACACACAGTGACACACACACAGTGACACACACACACAGTGACACACAGTGACACACACTCCAGTCCAGCGTCACGGCATCCCCATCGTGATGGCGGGTCGCGATCTCATGGCGCGCGCACAGACAGGCTCAGGCAAGACGGTGAGTGACACACACAGTGACACACACACAGTGACACACACACACAGAGACACACACACAGTGACACACACACAGTGACACACACACAGTGACACACACACACAGAGACACACACACAGTGACACACACACACAGTGACACACACACAGTGACACACACAGTGACACACACACAGTGACACACACACACAGAGACACACACACAGTGACACACACACAGTGACACACACACAGTGACACACACACACAGAGACACACACACAGTGACACACACACACAGTGACACACAGTGACACACAGTGACACACACTCCAGTCCAGCGTCACGGCATCCCCATCGTGATGGCGGGTCGCGATCTCATGGCGTGCGCACAGACAGGCTCAGGCAAGACGGTGAGTGACACACACAGAGACACACACACAGTGACACACACACACAGTGACACACACAGTGACACACACACACAGTGACACACACACACAGTGACACACACACACAGAGACACACACACAGTGACACACACACAGTGACACACACAGTGACACACACACACAGTGACACACACACAGTGACACACACACACGCAGTGAGACACAGAGAGATACACACACATAGAGACACACACTGACACAGTGACACACTGACACACACACACAGATACACAGAGATACACAGTGACACACACACAGTGACACACACACACACAGTGACACACACACAGTGTATCTATCTGTGTGTGTCTATCTGTATGTGTGTCTATCTGTATGTGTGTCTATCTGTATGTGTGTCTATCTGTATGTGTGTCTATCTGTATGTGTGTGTGTGTGTCTATCTGTGTGTGTGTCTGTGAGTGTGTCTATCTGTGTGTGTCTGTCTGTCTGTGTGTGTGTGTCTGTGTCTATCTGTATGTGTGTCTATGTGTGTGTCTATCTGTGTGTGTGTCTGTGAGTGTGTCTATCTGTGTGTGTCTGTGTCTATCTGTGTGTGTGTCTATCTGTGTGTGTCTGTGTGTGTCTATCTGTGTGTGTGTCTCTGTGTGTGTGTGTATCTGAGTGTGTGTATCTGTGTGTGTGTCTGTGTGTCTGTGTGTTTCACTGTGTGTCTGTGTGTGTCTGTGTGTGTGTCTGTGTGTGTGTCTGTGTGTGTGTCTGTGTGTGTGTCTGTGTGTGTGTCTGTGTGTGTGTCTATCTGTGTGTGTCTATCTGTGTGTCTATCTATATCTGTGTGTGTCTATGTGCAGGCGGCCTTCCTGCTGCGTGTGTTGACTCAGTTGGTCAATCGCGGCGTGGCGCCCAACCTGGACCTGTGTGTCTATCTGTGTGTGTGTCTATCTATATCTGTGTGTGTGTCTATCTGTGTGTGTCTATCTGTGTGTGTGTCTATCTGTATCTGTGTGTGTGTCTATCTGTGTGTGTCTATGTACAGGCGGCCTTCCTGCTGCCTGTGTTGACTCAGTTGGTTAATCGCGGCGTGGCGCCCAACCTGGATCTGTGTGTCTATCTGTGTGTCTATCTGTGTGTCTATCTGTGTGTCTATCTGTGTGTGTGTCTATCTGTGTGTGTCTATCTGTGTGTGTCTATGTGCAGGCGGCCTTCCTGCTGCCTGTGTTGACTCAGTTGGTCAATCGCGGCGTGGCGCCCAACCTGGACCTGTGTGTCTATCTGTGTGTCTCTATATCTGTGTGTGTCTATCTGTGTGTGTCTATGTGCAGGCGGCCTTCCTGCTGCCTGTGTTGACTCAGTTGGTCAATCGCGGCGTGGCGCCCAACCTGGACCCCCGGGTGCAGAGACCCGCGGCCCTTTGTGTGGCACCCACACGAGAACTCATCACGCAGATCTACCTACAGGCCCTCAAGTTCTCGCACGGGTAGGACACACACACACACACAGACACACACAGACGGATATAGACACACACAGACACACACACACAGACACAGACACACACAGACACACACAGACACACACATAGATATAGACACAGACGCATACACACAGACACACACACACAGACACACACACACACACAGACACACACACAGATACACACAGACACACACACACACACAGACACACACAGACACACACAGACACACACACAGACACACACACAGACACACACACAGACACACACACACATACACACACAGACACACAGACACACACAGACAGATATACACACACACACACAGACACACACACACACACTCACATACAAAGACACACACACAGACACACACAGACACACACACAGACACACAGACACAGATCCCCCGTGTAGCCTCTCTAGCAGGCTGTCGGGGCAATGGTCCAACCCCTTTCCTGTACACGACCCTTAAGGCTTTTGTCCTGAAGCACATCCAACCATCTCGATAGTTGTCCCGGACGATTGTTGCACCTGTAGTGCATCCTGAAGGGCCACATGATCCAACCTCACTTGCAACGCCCCTCCCATAGAGGTACGGACGGCAATTTCCCAGGGCGTCACGCAATATCGTTGTCCAGCCGGTGCTAACACGCGACACGCACACGCCCCGCCACTCTTTGGATACCATCAACGGAGCTGGGGTTTAGCGCAGAGACGATCCCGGTAACATTTCGATGTTGAAGCGTCCTTCGTGACTGCAGCAGCGATTCATCGTCTCGGTTTCTTTCGGTTAAAGTCGTCGCGTGGAATGGAAAGAATGAGATAATGAGAAATTTAGCGTGGTGAAATAATTAAAATGAAACATTAAATAATTTTTTTTTAATATAATGAAATAATACGAAATTAAACTTAATGATGTTATGAAAATTAAACGTAATAAAATAATTGAAATAAAACATAGTAAAATAATTAAAATAAAACATTAAATAAAAAAATTTAATATAATAAAATAGTACAAAATGAAACTTAATGATGTTATGAAAATTAAACGTAATACAATAATTAAAATAAAACATTAAATAATTTTTTTTTTTATATAATAAAATAATACGAAATTAAACTTAATGATATTATGAAAATTACCCTACCCAGCCGGGTACGGGTATGGTATGGGTATCGGGTAGGGTACGTGTATCAGGTAGGGTACGTGTATCGGGTAGGGTATCAGGTAGGGTACGTGTATCAGGTAGGGTACGGGTATCGGGTAGGGTACGGGTATCGGGTAGGGTACGGGTATCAGGTATCAGGTAGGGTATCTGGTAGGGTACGTGTATCAGGTACCAGGTAGGGTACGGGTATCAGGTAGGGTACGGGTATCAGGTAGGGTACGGGTATCAGGTAGGGTACGGGTATCAGGTAGGGTACGGGTATCAGGTAGGGTACGGGTATCAGGTAGGGTACGGGTATCAGGTAGGGTACGGGTATCGGGTAGGGTACGGGTATCAGGTATCAGGTAGGGTACGGGTATCAGGTAGGGTACGGGTATCAGGTAGGGTACGGGTATCAGGTAGGGTACGGGTATCAGGTAGGGTACGGGTATCAGGTAGGGTACGGGTATCGGGTAGGGTACGGGTATCGGGTAGGGTACGGGTATCAGGTATCAGGTAGGGTACGGGTATCAGGTAGGGTACGGGTATCGGGTAGGGTACGTGTATCAGGTAGGGTATCAGGTAGGGTACGGGTATCGGGTAGGGTACGGGTATCAGGTAGGGTATCAGGTAGGGTACAGGTATCGGGTAGGGTATCAGGTAGGGTACGGGTATCGGGTAGGGTACGGGTATCGGGTAGGGTACGGGTATCGGGTAGGGTATGGGTATCAGGTAGGGTACGGGTATCGGGTAGGGTACGGGTATCGGGTAGGGTACGGGTATCGGGTAGGGTATGGGTATCTGGTAGGGTATGGGTATCAGGTAGGGTACGGGTATCGGGTAGGGTACGGGTATCGGGTAGGGTACGGGTATCGGGTAGGGTACGGGTATCTGGTAGGGTACGGGTATCTGGTAGGGTATGGGTATCAGGTAGGGTACGGGTATCGGGTAGGGTACGGGTATCGGGTAGGGTACGGGTATCGGGTAGGGTACGGGTATCAGGTATCAGGTAGGGTACGGGTATCGGGTAGGGTACGGGTATCGGGTAGGGTACGGGTATCGGGTAGGGTACGGGTATCGGGTAGGGTACGGGTATCGGGTAGGGTACAGGTATCGGGTAGGGTACAGGTATCGGGTAGGGTACGGGTAGGGTACGGGTATCGGGTAGGGTACGGGTATCGGGTAGGGTACAGGTATCGGGTAGGGTACAGGTATCGGGTAGGGTACGGGTAGGGTACGGGTATCGGGTAGGGTACAGGTATCGGGTAGGGTACGGGTAGGGTACGGGTATCGGGTAGGGTACAGGTATCGGGTAGGGTACGGGTAGGGTACAGGTATCGGGTAGGGTACGGGTACCGGGTAGGGTACGGGTAGGGTACGGGTATCGGGTAGGGTACGGGTATCGGGTAGGGTACAGGTATCGGGTAGGGTACAGGTATCGGGTAGGGTACGGGTAGGGTACGGGTATCGGGTAGGGTACAGGTATCGGGTAGGGTACGGGTAGGGTACGGGTATCGGGTAGGGTACAGGTATCGGGTAGGGTACGGGTAGGGTACAGGTATCGGGTAGGGTACGGGTACCGGGTAGGGTACGGGTAGGGTACGGGTATCGGGTAGGGTACAGGTATCGGGTAGGGTACGGGTAGGGTACGGGTATCGGGTAGGGTACGGGTAGGGTACGGGTATCGGGTAGGGTACGGGTATCGGGTGCCCGCTTGCGACCCCTGACCCGTGACCGATCCCTCCCGCGAAGATGGCGCTTGGCAGCGAGGACATCGGGAGTGGTGGTGGTTGTGTTGTGTTGGTGTTGTGGCTCTATCTATCTGTGTGTGTGTGTCACTGTGTGTGTGTGTGTCTCACTGTGTGTCTCACTGTGTGTGTGTGTGTGTATGTGTGTGTGTCTCACTGTGTGTGTGTGTCTCACAAATCGGCGGCAATATGAAGCAAACGCCACCAAACTTCCGCTCGCCTCTCCCCCCCCGCCGATTTGGGGGGGTCTCGAAGGGGTCCGTCGCGATCCCCGATCGGCTGACCACGTGACCTTGTGTCTTACTGTGTGTGTGTGTCTTACTGTGTGTGTGTGTCTCACTGTGTGTGTGTCTCACTGTGTGTGTGTGTCTTACTGTGTGTGTGTGTCTTACTGTGTGTGTGTGTCTAACTGTGTGTGTGTGTCACTGTGTGTGTGTGTCACTGTGTGTGTGTGTCACTGTGTGTGTGTCTCACTGTGTGTGTGTGTCACTGTGTGTGTGTCACTGTGTGTGTGTGTGTCACTGTGTGTGTGTGTCACTGTGTGTGTGTCACTGTGTGTGTGTGTCTCACTGTGTGTGTGTGTCACTGTGTGTGTGTCTCACTGTGTGTGTGTGTCACTGTGTGTGTGTCTCTGTGTGTGTGTCTCTGTGTGTGTGTGTCACTGTGTGTGTGTGTCACTGTGTGTGTGTGTCACTGTGTGTGTGTGTCTTACTGTGTGTGTGTGTCTAACTGTGTGTGTGTCACTGTGTGTGTGTGTCACTGTGTGTGTGTGTCACTGTGTGTGTGTCTCACTGTGTGTGTGTGTCACTGTGTGTGTGTCACTGTGTGTGTGTCACTGTGTGTGTGTGTCTCACTGTGTGTGTGTCTCACTGTGTGTGTGTCTATCTGTGTGTGTCTTACTGTGTGTGTGTGTCTAACTGTGTGTGTGTCACTGTGTGTGTGTGTCACTGTGTGTGTGTCTCACTGTGTGTGTGTCTATCTGTGTGTGTCTTACTGTGTGTGTGTGTCTAACTGTGTGTGTGTCACTGTGTGTGTGTGTGTCTCTGTGTGTGTGTCTCACTGTGTGTGTGTGTCACTGTGTGTGTGTCACTGTGTGTGTGTCACTGTGTGTGTGTGTCTCACTGTGTGTGTGTCTCACTGTGTGTGTGTGTCACTGTGTGTGTGTCTCTGTGTGTGTGTGTGTCACTGTGTGTGTGTCTCACTGTGTGTGTGTGTCACTGTGTGTGTGTCTCTGTGTGTGTGTCTCTGTGTGTGTGTGTCACTGTGTGTGTGTGTCACTGTGTGTGTGTGTCACTGTGTGTGTGTGTGTCACTGTGTGTGTGTCTCACTGTGTGTGTGTGTCACTGTGTGTGTGTCTCTGTGTGTGTGTCTCTGTGTGTGTGTGTCACTGTGTGTGTGTGTCACTGTGTGTGTGTGTCTCTGTGTGTGTGTCTCTGTGTGTGTGTGTCACTGTGTGTGTGTGTCTCTGTGTGTGTGTCACTGTGTGTGTGTGTCACTGTGTGTGTGTGTCTCACTGTGTGTGTGTGTCACTGTGTGTGTGTGTCTCACTGTGTGTGTGTGTGTGTCACTGTGTGTGTGTGTCTCACTGTGTGTGTGTGTCACTGTGTGTGTGTGTCTCTGTGTGTGTGTCTCTGTGTGTGTGTGTCACTGTGTGTGTGTCACTGTGTGTGTGTGTCACTGTGTGTGTGTGTCTCTTACTGTGTGTGTGTGTCACTGTGTGTGTCTATCTGTGTGTGTGTGTGTCTCACTGTGTGTGTGTCTCACTGTGTGTGTGTGTGTCTCACTGTGTGTGTGTCACTGTGTGTCTCACTGTGTGTCTCACTGTGTGTGTGTCTCACTGTGTGTGTGTCTCACTGTGTGTGTTGTGTCTATGTGTGTGTGTATGTGTGTGTGTCTCACTGTGTGTGTGTCTAGTGTGTGTCTCACTGTGTGTGTGTCTCACTGTGTGTGTGTCTCACTGTGTGTGTTGTGTCTATGTGTGTGTGTATGTGTGTGTGTCTCACTGTGTGTGTGTCTAGTGTGTGTCTCACTGTGTGTGTGTCTAGTGTGTGTCTCACTGTGTGTGTGTGTATCTGTGTGTGTGTGTCTCACTGTGTGTGTGTGTCTCACTGTGTGTGTGTCTATCTATCTGTGTGTGTGTCTCACTGTGTGTGTGTCTATCTGTGTGTGTATGTGTGTGTGTGTCACTGTGTGTGTGTTTCACTGTGTTTGTGTGTGTCACTGTGTGTGTGTTTCACTGTGTCTGTGTGTCTCACTGTGTGTGTGTGTGTCTATCTGTCTGTGTGTGTCTATCTGTCTGTGTGTGTCACTGTGTGTGTGTCTCACTGTGTGTGTGTGTCTGTGTGTGTCTCTGTGTGTGTCACTGTGTGTCTCACTGTGTGTCTGTGTCTCACTGTGTGTGTGTCTCACTGTGTGTCTCACTGTGTCTATCTGACAGGACTGTTGTCCGCTGTGCGGTGGTGTACGGTGGGACAAGTGTTGTCCATCAGCTGCAGCAGCTGGAGAGAGGCTGTCACCTTCTGTGTGTGTGTCTATGTGTGTGTGTGTCTCACTGTGTGTGTGTCTCACTGTGTGTGTCACTGTGTGTGTGTCTCACTGTGTGTCTGTGTGTGTGTCTCACTGTGTGTGTGTCTCACTGTGTGTGTGTCTCACTGTGTGTCTGTTTGTGTGTCTCACTGTGTGTCTGTGTGTGTGTCTCACTGTATGTGTGTCTCACTGTGTGTCTGTGTGTGTGTCTCACTGTGTGTGTCTCACTGTGTGTCTGTGTGTGTGTCTCACTGTGTGTGTGTCTCACTGTGTGTCTGTTTGTGTGTCTCACTGTGTGTGTGTCTCACTGTGTGTGTCTATCTGACAGGACTGTTGTCCGCTGTGCGGTGGTGTACGGTGGGACAAGTGTTGTCCATCAGCTACAGCAGTTAGAGAGAGGCTGTCACCTTCTGTGTGTGTGTCTCACTGTGTGTGTCTCACTGTGTGTGTGTCTCACTGTGTGTGTCTATCTGACAGGACTGTTGTCCGCTGTGCGGTGGTGTACGGTGGGACAAGTGTTGTCCATCAGCTTCAGCAGCTGGAGAGAGGCTGTCACCTTCTGTGTGGCACCCCGGGTCGCCTGCTTGATGTCATCAACAGAGGACGGGTCACTAGATACACTACACTACACTATACACTACTACACTATACACTACACTACACTATACACTACTACACTACACTATACACTACTACACTATACACTACTACACTATACACTACTACACTATACACTACTACACTATACACTACTACACTATACACTACTACACTATACACTACTACACTATACACTACTACACTACTACACTATACACTACTACACTATACACTACTACACTATACACTACTACACTATACACTACACTATACACTACTACACTATACACTACTACACTATACACTACTACACTATACACTACTACACTATACACTACTACACTATACACTACTACACTATACACTACTACACTACACTATACACTACTACACTACACTATACACTACTACACTACACTATACACTACTACACTACACTATACACTACTACACTACACTACTACACTACACTATACACTACTACACTATACACTATACACTACTACACTATACACTACTACACTACACTACTACACTACACTATACACTACTACACTATACACTACTACACTACACTATACACTACTACACTACACTATACACTACTACACTACACTATACACTACTACACTACACTATACACTACTACACTACACTACTACACTATACACTACACTATACACTACTACACTATACACTACTACACTACACTATACACTACTACACTATACACTACACTATACACTACACTATACACTACTACACTACACTATACACTACTACACTATACACTACACTATACACTACTACACTACACTATACACTACTACACTACACTATACACTACTACACTACACTATACACTACACTACACTACTACACTATACACTACACTATACACTACACTATACACTACTACACTACACTATACACTACTACACTATACACTACACTATACACTACTACACTACACTATACACTACTACACTACACTATACACTACTACACTACACTATACACTACTACACTACACTATACACTACTACACTATACACTACTACACTACTACACTATACACTACTACACTATACACTACACTACTACACTATACACTACACTCACTATACACTACACTATACACTACTACACTATACACTACTACACTACACTATACACTACACTCACTATACACTACACTATACACTACTACACTATACACTACTACACTACACTATACACTACTACACTATACACTACTGCACTATACACTACACTATACACTACTACACTATACACTACTACACTACACTATACACTACTACACTACACTATACACTACTACACTACACTATACACTACTGCACTATACACTACACTATACACTACTACACTATACACTACTACACTACACTATACACTACTACACTACACTATACACTACTACACTACACTATACACTACTACACTATACACTACTACACTACACTATACACTACACTATACACTACTACACTACACTATACACTACATACTACTACACTATACACTACTACACTACACTATACACTACTACACTATACACTACTACACTATACACTACTACACTATACACTACTACACTATACACTACTACACTATACACTACTACACTATACACTACTACACTATACACTACTACACTACACTATACACTACTACACTATACACTACTACACTATACACTACTACACTATACACTACTACACTACACTATACACTACTACACTACACTACTACACTACTACACTACACTATACACTACTACACTACACTATACACTACTACACTACACTATACACTACTACACTATACACTACTACACTATACACTACTACACTACACTATACACTACTACACTACACTATACACTACTACACTACACTATACACTACTACACTATACACTACTACACTACACTATACACTACTACACTACACTATACACTACTACACTACACTATACACTACTACACTACACTATACACTACTACACTACACTACTACACTACACTATACACTACTACACTATACACTACTACACTATACACTACTACACTACACTATACACTACTACACTACACTATACACTACTACACTATACACTACTACACTACACTATACACTACTACACTATACACTACTACACTACACTATACACTACTACACTACACTATACACTACTACACTACACTATACACTACTACACTACACTATACACTACTACACTACACTACTACACTATACACTACACTATACACTACTACACTACACTATACACTACACTATACACTACTACACTACACTACTACACTATACACTACACTATACACTACTACACTACACTATACACTACACTATACACTACTACACTATACACTACACTATACACTACACTATACACTACTACACTACACTATACACTACTACACTATACACTACTACACTACACTATACACTACTACACTACACTATACACTACTACACTACACTATACACTACACTACTACACTACACTACTACACTATACACTACTACACTATACACTACTACACTATACACTACTACACTATACACTACTACACTACACTATACACTACTACACTACACTATACACTACACTACACACTACACTATACACTACTACACTATACACTACTACACTATACACTACTACACTATACACTACTACACTACACTATACACTACTACACTACACTATACACTACTACACTACACTATACACTACTACACTATACACTACTACACTATACACTACTACACTATACACTACTACACTACTACACTATACACTACTACACTATACACTACTACACTACACACTACTACACTACACTACTACACTACTACACTACACTATACACTACTACACTACACTATACACTACTACACTATACACTACTACACTATACACTACTACACTACACTATACACTACTACACTACACTATACACTACTACACTACTACACTATACACTACTACACTATACACTACTACACTATACACTACTACACTACACTATACACTACTACACTACACTATACACTACTACACTACACTATACACTACTACACTACACTATACACTACTACACTACACTATACACTACTACACTACACTACTACACTACACTATACACTACTACACTATACACTACTACACTATACACTACTACACTACACTATACACTACTACACTACACTATACACTTCTACACTATACACTACTACACTACACTATACACTACTACACTATACACTACTACACTACACTATACACTACTACACTACACTATACACTACTACACTACACTATACACTACTACACTACACTACTACACTATACACTACACTATACACTACTACACTACACTATACACTACACTATACACTACTACACTACACTACTACACTATACACTACACTATACACTACTACACTACACTATACACTACTACACTATACACTACTACACTATACACTACACTATACACTACACTATACACTACTACACTACACTATACACTACTACACTATACACTACACTATACACTACTACACTACACTATACACTACTACACTACACTATACACTACTACACTACACTATACACTACACTACTACACTACACTACTACACTATACACTACACTATACACTACTACACTATACACTACTACACTATACACTACTACACTACACTATACACTACTACACTACACTATACACTACACTATACACTACACTATACACTACTACACTATACACTACTACACTATACACTACTACACTATACACTACTACACTATACACTACTACACTACACTATACACTACTACACTACACTATACACTACTACACTATACACTACTACACTACACTATACACTACTACACTACTACACTATACACTACACTACTACACTATACACTACACTATACACTACTACACTATACACTACTACACTACACTATACACTACTACACTATACACTACTACACTATACACTACTACACTATACACTACTACACTACACTATACACTACTACACTACACTATACACTACACTATACACTACACTATACACTACACTATACACTACTACACTACACTATACACTACTACACTATACACTACTACACTACACTATACACTACACTATACACTACTACACTACACTATACACTACTACACTACACTATACACTACTACACTATACACTACTACACTACACTATACACTACTACACTACACTATACACTACTACACTATACACTACTACACTACACTATACACTACACTATACACTACTACACTACACTATACACTACTACACTACTACACTATACACTACTACACTACACTATACACTACTACACTATACACTACACTATACACTACTACACTATACACTACTACACTATACACTACTACACTATACACTACTACACTACACTATACACTACTACACTACACTATACACTACTACACTACACTATACACTACTACACTACACTATACACTACTACACTACACTATACACTACACTATACACTACTACACTATACACTACTACACTATACACTACTACACTATACACTACTACACTAAACACTACACACTATACACTACTACACTATACACTACTACACTACACTATACACTACTACACTACACTATACACTACTACACTATACACTACACTATACACTACACTATACACTACACTATACACTACTACACTATACACTACACTACTACACTATACACTACACACACTATACACTACACTATACACTACTACACTACACTATACACTACTACACTATACACTACTACACTATACACTACTACACTATACACTACACTATACTACTACCACTATACACTACTACACTACACTATACACTACTACACTACACTATACACTACTACACTACACTATACACTACTACACTATACACTACTACACTAATACACTACTACACTATACACTACTACACTATACACTACTACACTATACACTACTACACTATACACTACTACACTATACACTACTACACTACACTACTACACTAACACTACTACACTATACACTACTACACTATACACTACTACACTATACACTACTACACTATACACTACTACACTATACACTACTACACTATACACTACAACACTACACTATACACTACTACACTACACTATACACTACTACACTACACTATACACTACTACACTAACTACACTATACACTACTACACTACACTATACACTACTACACTACACTATACACTACTACACTACACTATACACTACTACACTACACTAACTACACACTACACTATACACTACACTATACACCACTACACTACACTATACACTACTACACTACACTATACACTACTACACTAACACTATACACTACTACACTACACTATACACTACTACACTATACACTACACTATACACTACACTACACTATACACTACTACACTATACACTACTACACTATACACTACACTATACACTACTACACTACACTATACACTACTACACTATACACTACTACACTACACTATACACTACTACCTACACTACACTATACACTACTACACTACACTATACACTACTACACTATACACTACTACACTATACACTACACTACTACACTATACACTACACTATACACTACTACACTATACACTACTTCACTACACTATACACTACTACACTATACACTACTACACTATACAACTACACTATAACACTACTACACTATACACTACTACACTATACACTACTACACTATACACTACTACACTATACACTACTACACTATACACTACACTATACACTACTACACTATACACTACTACACTATACACTACTACACTATACACTACTACACTACTACACTATACACTACACTATACACTACTACACTATACACTACTACACTATACACTACTACACTACACTATACACTACTACACTACACTATACACTACTACACTACACTATACACTACTACACTATACACTATACACTACTACACTATACACTACTACACTATACACTACTACACTATACACTACTACACTATACACTACTACACTATACACTACTACACTATACACTACTACACTATACACTACACACTATACACTACTACACTATACACTACTACACTATACACTACTACACTATACACTAACACTACACTATACACTACTACACTACACTATACACTACACTATACACTACTACACTATACACTACTACACTATACACTACTACACTATACACTACTACACTATACACTACACTATACACTACTACACTATACACTACACACTACACTATACACTACACTATACACTACACTATACACTACACTATACACTACTACACTATACACTACTACACTATACACTACACTATACACTACTACACTATACACTACACTACTACACTATACACTACTACACTATACACTAACTACACTATACACTACACTATACAATACTACACTATACACTACACTACTACACTATACACTACACTATACACTACACTATACACTACTACTACACTATACACTACTACACTATACACTACTACACTATACACTACTACACTATACACTACTACACTATACACTAAACTATACACTACACTATACACTACACTACTACACTATACACTACTACACTTCACTATACACTACTACACTATACACTACACTATACACTACTACACTATACACTACTACACTATACACTACTACACTATACACTACTACACTACACTATACACTACTGCACTAAACACTACTACACTATACACTACTACACTATACACTACTACACTATACACTACTACACTATACACTACACTATACACTATACACTACTACACTACACTATACACTACTACACTACACTATACACTACACTACTACACTATACACTACTACACTACACTATACACTACTACACTACACTATACACTACTACACTACACTATACACTACTACACTACACTATACACTACTACACTACACTATACACTACTACACTAAACACTACTACACTATACACTTACTACACTATACACTACTACACTACACTATACACTACTACACTATACACTACACTATACACTACTACACTAACACTATACACTACACTATACACTACACTATACACTACTACACTATACACTACTACACTATACACTACTACACTATACACTACTACACTATACACTACACTATACACTACTACACTATACACTACACTACTACACTATACACTACTACACTATACACTACTACACTATACACTACTACACTATACACTACACTATACACTACTACACTATACACTACACTACTACACTATACACTACTACACTATACACTACTACACTATACACTACTACACTATACACTACACTATAATACTACACTATACACTACACTACTACACTATACACTACACTATACACTACACTATACACTACTACACTATACACTACTACACTATACACTACTACACTATACACTACTACACTATACACTACTACACTATACACTAAACTATACACTACACTATACACTACACTACTACACTATACACTACTACACTACACTATACACTACACTACTACACTATACACTACACTATACACTACTACACTATACATTACTACACTATACACTACTACACTATACACTACACTATACACTACTACACTACACTATACACTACTACACTATACACTACTACACTATACACTACTACACTACACTATACACTACTACACTATACACTACTACACTATACACTACTACACTACACTATACACTACTACACTATACACTACACTATACACTACTACACTAAACACTACTACACTATACACTACTACACTATACACTACTACACTATACACTACTAACACTATACACTACACTATACACTATACACTACTACACTATACACTACTACACTACACTATACACTACTACACTACACTATACACTACTACACTACACTATACACTACTACACTACACTATACACTACTACACTACACTATACACTACTACACTATACACTACTACACTATACACTACTACACTATACACTACACTATACACTACTATACACTACTACACTATACACTACTACACTATACACTACTACTACACTACTACACTATACACTACTACACTATACACTACTACACTACTACACTATACACTACTACACTATACACTACTACACTACACACTACTACACTATACACTACTACACTATACACTACTACACTATACACTACTACACTATACACTACTACACTATACACTACTACACTATACACTACTACACTATACACTACTACACTATACACTACTACACTATACACTACTACACTATACACTACTACACTATACACTACTACACTATACACTACTACACTATACACTACTACACTACTACACTACTACACTATACACTACTACACTACACTATACACTACTACACTACACTACCTAACACTATACACTACTACACTACTACACTACTACACTACTACACTA
>NW_027621327.1:30000-32978 GCF_964198595.1 Lampetra fluviatilis | reverse complement strand
GTGGGTGAGTGAGTGAGTGAGTAGGTGAGTGAGTGGGTGGGTGAGTGAGTGAGTGAGTGGGTGAGTGAGTGGGTGAGTGAGTGGGTGAGTGAGTGGGTGGAGTGAGTGAGTGAGTGGGTGAGTGAGTGGGTGAGTGAGTGGGTGAGTGAGTGGGTGGGTGAGTGAGTGGGTGAGTGAGTGGGTGAGTGAGTGGGTGAGTGAGTGAGTGAGTGGGTGGGTGAGTGAGTGGGTGAGTGAGTGGTGGGTGAGTGAGTGAGTGAGTGAGTGAGTGGTGAGTGGGTGAGTGAGTGGGTGAGTGAGTGGGTGGGTGAGTGAGTGGGTGAGTGAGTGAGTGGGTGAGTGAGTGGGTGAGTGAGTGGGTGAGTGAGTGGTGGGTGAGTGAGTGGGTGGGTGAGTGGTGAGTGAGTGGGTGAGTGAGTGGGTGAGTGAGTGGGTGAGTGAGTGGGTGAGTGAGTGGGTGAGTGGGTGAGTGAGTGGGTGAGTGAGTGGGTGAGTGAGTGGGTGAGTGAGTGAGTGAGTGGGTGAGTGAGTGGGTGGGTGAGGTGAGTGAGTGGAGTGAGTGAGTGGGTGAGTGAGTGGGTGAGTGAGTGGTGAGTGAGTGAGTGGGTGAGTGAGTGGGTGAGTGAGTGAGTGGGTGAGTGAGTGGGTGAGTGAGTGGGTGAGTGAGTGGTGAGTGAGTGAGTGGGTGAGTGAGTGAGTGAGTGGGTGAGTGAGTGGGTGAGTGAGTGGGTGAGTGAGTGGGTGGGTGAGTGAGTGAGGTGAGTGGTGTGAGTGAGTGAGTGGGTGAGTGAGTGGGTGAGTGAGTGGGTGAGTGAGTGGGTGAGTGAGTGAGTGGAGTGAGTGAGTGAGTGGTGAGTGAGTGGGTGAGTGAGTGAGTGAGTGGTGGTGAGTGAGTGGGTGAGTGAGTGGGTGAGTGAGTGGGTGAGTGAGTGGGTGAGTGAGTGGGTGAGTGAGTGGGTGAGTGAGTGGGTGAGTGAGTGGGTGGGTGAGTGAGTGAGTGGGTGAGTGAGTGGGTGAGTGAGTGGGTGAGTGAGTGGAGTGAGTGGGTGAGTGAGTGGGTGAGTGAGTGGGTGAGTGAGTGGGTGAGTGAGTGGGTGAGTGAGTGGTGGGTGAGTGAGTGGGTGAGTGGGTGAGTGAGTGGGTGAGTGAGTGGGTGAGTGAGTGGGTGAGTGAGTGGGTGAGTGAGTGGGTGAGTGAGTGGTGAGTGAGGTGAGTGAGTGGGTGAGTGAGTGGGTGAGTGAGTGGGTGAGTGAGTGGGTGAGTGAGTGGGTGAGTGAGTGGGTGAGTGAGTGGGTGAGTGAGTGGGTGAGTGAGTGAGTGAGTGGGTGAGTGAGGGGTGAGTGAGTGAGTGGGTGAGTGAGTGGGTGGGTGAGTGGGTGAGTGAGTGGGTGAGTGAGTGGTGAGTGGGTGAGTGAGTGGTGAGTGAGTAGGTGAGTGAGTGAGTGGGTGAGTGAGTGGGTGGGTGAGTGAGTGGGTGAGTGAGTGGGTGAGTGAGTGGGTGAGTGAGTGGGTGAGTGGGTGAGTGGTGAGTGAGTGAGTGAGTGGGTGAGTGAGTGGGTGAGTGAGTGGGTGAGTGAGTGGGTGAGTGAGTGGGTGGGTGAGTGAGTGAGTGAGTGGGTGAGTGAGTGGGTGAGTAAGTGGGTGAGTGAGTGGGTGAGTGAGTGGGTGAGTGGGTGAGTGAGTGGGTGGGTGAGTGAGTGAGTGGGTGAGTGAGTGAGTGGGTGAGTGAGTGGTGGGTGAGTGAGTGAGTGAGTGAGTGGGTGAGTGAGTGAGTGGGTGAGTGAGTGGGTGAGTGAGTGGGTGAGTGAGTGGGTGAGTGAGTGGGTGAGTGAGTGGGTGAGTGGGTGAGTGAGTGGGTGAGTGGGTGGGTGAGTGAGTGGGTGAGTGAGTGGGTGAGTGAGTGGGTGAGTGAGTGGGTGAGTGAGTGGGTGAGTGAGTGGGTGAGTGGTGAGTGAGTGGGTGAGTGAGTGGGTGAGTGAGTGGGTGAGTGAGTGGGTGAGTGAGTGGGTGAGTGAGTGGGTGAGTGAGTGGGTGAGTGAGTGGGTGAGTGAGTGGGTGAGTGAGTGGGTGAGTGAGTGAGTGGGTGAGTGAGTGAGTAGGTGAGTGAGTGGGTGAGTGAGTGAGTGGGTGAGTGAGTGGTGTGTAGTGGGTGAGTGGGTGAGTGAGTGGGTGAGTGAGTGGGTGAGTGAGTGGGTGAGTGAGTGGGTGAGTGAGTGGGTGAGTGAGTGGGTGAGTGAGTGGGTGAGTGAGTGAGTGGGTGAGTGAGTGAGTGGTGGGTGAGTGGTGAGTGGTGGTGAGTGAGTGAGTGAGTGGAGTGAGTGAGTGGGTGAGTGAGTGGGTGAGTGAGTGGGTGAGTGAGTGGGTGAGTGAGTGGGTGAGTGTGTGGGTGAGTGGGTGAGTGAGTGGTGGTGGTGAGTGAGTGGTGAGTGAGTGGGTGAGTGAGTGGGTGAGTGAGTGGGGTGAGTGAGTGGGTGAGTGAGTGGGTGAGTGAGTGGGTGAGTGAGTGGGTGAGTGAGTGGGTGAGTGAGTGGGTGAGTGAGTGGGTGAGTGGGTGGTGTGAGTGGGTGAGTGAGTGGGTGAGTGAGTGGGTGGTGGTGTGGGTGAGTGAGTGGGTGTGTGAGGGGTGAGTGGGTGGTGGTGTGTGAGTGAGTGGGTGGTGAGTGGTGGTGAGTGGGTGGTGAGGGGTGGGTGAGTGGTGGGTGAGTGAGTGGGTGATGAGAGGGTGAGTGGGTGGGTGAGTGAGTGGGTGAGTGAGTGGGTGAGTGAGTGGGTGAGTGAGTGGGTGGGTGAGTGGGTGGGTGAGTGGGTGGGTGAGTGAGTGAGTGGGTGAGTGAGTGGGTGAGTGAGTGGGTGAGTGAGTGGGTGAGTGAGTGGGTGAGTGAGTGGGTGAGTGAGAGGGTGAGTGAGTGGGTGAGTGAGTGGGTGAGTGAGTGTGTGAGTGAGTGGGTGAGTGAGTGGGTGAGTGAGTGGGTGAGTGA
>NW_027621327.1:0-27500 GCF_964198595.1 Lampetra fluviatilis | reverse complement strand
TCCACCACCCCCACCATCACCACCACCACCCCCACCATCACCACCACCACCATCACCACCACCACCATCACCACCATCACCATCACCATCATCACCTCTACCACCACCACCCCCACCACCACCCCCACCATCACCACCACCACCACCCCCACCATCACCACCCCCACCATCACCACCACCACCATCACCACCACCACCACCATCACCACCACCACCACCCCCACCATCACCACCACCACCATCACCACCACCACCATCACCTCCACCACCCCCACCATCACCACCACCACCCCCACCATCACCACCACCACCATCACCATCACCACCACCACCACCTCCACCATCACCACCACCATCACCACCACCACCATCACCTCCACCATCACCACCATCACCTCTACCACCACCACCACCACCACCCCCACCACCACCACCACCACGTGACTCATTTGAGGCTGAGTCGACCTAGGGGAGGCCCAGACCCCCCCCCCCCCACTCACCCTGGTGAGGCAGAGACTCTCCGAAGGCTCCACTCCAGCCTGGAGCTCCAGTGGTGCGTAGAAGCAGCGCAGAGCGGAGCCCCTCACCACGCAGTGCATACGGCTCCACAGCAAGTCTGTTCGCTACTCACCACACACTCACTCAGTCAGACACTCACTCAGTCAGACACTCACTCACTCACACACTCACTCACTCACTCATACACTCACTCACTCATACACTCACTCACTCACACACTCACTCACTCACTCAGACACTCACTCAGCACACAGTGCATACGGCTCCACAGCGAGTCTGTTCGCTACTCACCACACACTCACTCAGTCAGACACTCACTCACTCAGACACTCACTCAGTCAGACACTCACTCACTCACTCACACACTCAGTCAGACACTCACTCACTCACTCAGACACTCACTCAGTCAGACACTCACTCACTCACACACTCACTCACTCATACACTCAGTCACTCATACACTCAGTCACTCACTCACACACTCACTCAGCACACAGTGCATACGGCTCCATCGTGAGTCTGTTCGCTACTCACCACACACTCACCACTCTCACTCACCACACACTCACCACTCACTCACTCACTCATACACTCACCACTCTCACTCACTCACCACACACTCACTCAGTCAGACACTCACTCAGTCAGACACTCACTCACTCATACACTCACTCACTCATACACTCACTCAGTCAGACACTCACTCAGTCAGACACTCACTCACTCAGACACTCACTCAGTCAGACACTCACTCACTCACTCATACACTCAGTCACTCATACACTCAGTCACTCACTCACACACTCACTCAGCACACAGTGCATACGGCTCCACAGTGAGTCTGTTCGCTACTCACCACACACTCACTCAGTCAGACACTCACTCACTCAGACACTCACTCAGTCAGACACTCACTCACTCACTCACACACTCACTCACTCATACACTCAGTCACTCATACACTCAGTCACTCACTCACACACTCACTCAGCACACAGTGCATACGCCTCCACAGTGAGTCTGTTCGCTACTCACCACACACTCACTCAGTCAGACACTCACTCACTCAGACACTCACTCAGTCAGACACTCACTCACTCAGACACTCACTCAGTCAGACACTCACTCACTCACTCACACACTCACTCACTCATACACTCAGTCACTCATACACTCAGTCACTCACTCACACACTCACTCAGCACACAGTGCATACGGCTCCATCGTGAGTCTGTTCGCTACTCACCACACACTCACTCAGTCAGACACTCACTCACTCAGACACTCACTCAGTCAGACACTCACTCAGTCAGACACTCACTCACTCAGACACTCACTCAGTCAGACACTCACTCACTCACTCACACACTCACTCACTCACACACTCAGTCACTCACTCACTCACTCATACACTCAGTCACTCATACACTCAGTCACTCACTCACACACTCACTCAGCACACAGTGCATACGCCTCCACAGTGAGTCTGTTCGCTACTCACCACACACTCACTCAGTCAGACACTCACTCACTCAGACACTCACTCAGTCAGACACTCACTCACTCACTCAGCACACAGTGCATACGCCTCCACAGTGAGTCTGTTCGCTACTCACCACACACTCACTCAGTCAGACACTCACTCACTCAGACACTCACTCAGTCAGACACTCACTCACTCAGACACTCACTCAGTCAGACACTCACTCACTCACTCACACACTCACTCACTCATACACTCAGTCACTCATACACTCAGTCACTCACTCACACACTCACTCAGCACACAGTGCATACGGCTCCATCGTGAGTCTGTTCGCTACTCACCACACACTCACTCAGTCAGACACTCACTCACTCAGACACTCACTCAGTCAGACACTCACTCACTCAGACACTCACTCAGTCAGACACTCACTCACTCACTCACACACTCACTCACTCATACACTCAGTCACTCACTCACTCACTCATACACTCAGTCACTCATACACTCAGTCACTCACTCACACACTCACTCAGCACACAGTGCATACGCCTCCACAGTGAGTCTGTTCGCTACTCACCACACACTCACTCAGTCAGACACTCACTCACTCAGACACTCACTCAGTCAGACACTCACTCACTCAGACACTCACTCAGTCAGACACTCACTCACTCACACACTCACTCACTCATACACTCAGTCACTCATACACTCAGTCACTCACTCACACACTCACTCAGCACACAGTGCATACGGCTCCATCGTGAGTCTGTTCGCTACTCACCACACACTCACTCAGTCAGACACTCACTCAGTCAGACACTCACTCACTCATACACTCACTCACTCATACACTCACTCAGTCAGACACTCACTCAGTCAGACACTCACTCACTCAGACACTCACTCAGTCAGACACTCACTCACTCACTCATACACTCAGTCACTCATACACTCAGTCACTCACTCACACACTCACTCAGCACACAGTGCATACGGCTCCACAGTGAGTCTGTTCGCTACTCACCACACACTCACCACTCTCACTCACCACACACTCACCACTCACTCACTCACTCATACACTCACCACTCTCACTCACTCACCACTCACTCACTCACTGAGACACTCACCACTCACCAACTCACTCACTCAGACACTCACCACTCACCAACTCACTCACTCACTCAGACACACACTCACACACTTGGACACTCACCCACTCAGTGGGTGAGCGAGTGGGTGAGCGAGTTGGTGAGTGAGTGAGTGGGTGAGCGAGTGGGTGAGTGAGTGGGTGAGTGAGTGTCTGAGTGGGTGAGTGAGTGTCTGAGTGAGTGGGTGAGTGAGTGGGTGAGTGAGTGAGTGGGTGAGTGAGTGGGTGAGTGAGTGGGTGAGCGAGTGGGTGAGTGAGTGGGTGAGCGAGTGTGTGAGTGAGTGAGTTGGTGAGTGTCTGAGTGAGTGAGTGGTGAGTGAGTGAGTGAGTGGGTGAGTGAGTGAGTGGGTGAGTGAGTGAGTGAGTGGGTGAGTGAGTGGGTGAGTGGGTGAGTGAGTGGGTGAGTGGGTGAGCGAGTGGTGAGTGAGTGGTGAGTGAGTGGTGAGCGTGGTGAGCGAGTGGGTGAGTGAGTGGGTGAGTGAGTGTCTGAGTGGATGAGTGAGTGGGTGAGTGGGTGAGCGAGTGAGTGGGTGAGCGAGTGGTGAGTGTGGTGAGTTAGTGAGTGGTGAGCGAGTGTCTGAGTGAGTGAGTGGGTGAGTGAGTGGTGAGTGAGTGAGTGGTGAGCGTGGTGAGCGAGTGGTGAGTTTGGTGAGTGAGCGAGTGGTGAGTGGGTGAGTGAGTGGGTGAGTGAGTGGGTGAGTGAGTGAGTGGGTGGGTGAGTGAGCGAGTGGTGAGCGAGTGGGTGAGTGAGTGGTGAGTGAGTGGGTGAGTGAGTGAGTGGGTGAGTGGTGAGCATTTGAGTGGGTGAGTTGGTGAGCGAGAGTGGTGAGCGAGTGGGTGAGTGAGTGGTGAGTGAGTGGTGAGTGTGGTGAGCGAGTGGTGAGTGAGTGGGTGAGTGAGTGAGCGAGTGGTGAGCGAGTGATGAGTGAGTGAGTGGGTGAGTGGGTGTCTGAGTGAGTGAGCGAGTGGGTGAGCGAGTGGTGAGCGAGTGGTGAGTGTGGTGAGCGAGTGGTGAGTGAGTGGGTGAGTGAGTGGTGAGCGAGTGTCTGAGTGAGTGGGTGAGTGAGTGAGCGAGTGGTGAGTGGGTGAGTGGTGAGTGAGTGTGGTGAGTGAGTGGTGAGTGAGTGGGTGAGTGAGTGGTGAGTGAGTGAGTGGGTGAGTGAGTGGTGAGCGAGTGTCTGAGTGAGTGGGTGAGTGAGTGAGCGAGTGGTGAGTGTGGTGAGCGAGTGGTGAGTGAGTGGGTGAGTGAGTGAGCGAGTTGTGAGCGAGTGGTGAGTGAGTGAGTGGGTGAGTGGGTGTCTGAGTGAGTGAGCGAGTGGGTGAGCGAGTGGTGAGCGAGTGGTGAGTGAGTTTGGTGAGTGAGTGGGTGAGCGAGTGGTGAGTGAGTGTGGTGAGCGAGTGGTGAGTGTGGTGAGCGAGTGGTGAGTGAGTGGGTGAGTGAGTGAGCGAGTGGTGAGCGAGTGATGAGTGAGTGAGTGAGTGGGTGAGCGAGTGGTGAGCGAGTGGTGAGTGAGTTTGGTGAGCGAGTGGGTGAGCGAGTGGGTGAGCGAGTGGTGAGTGGGTGACTACCTGAACACTGATCCACCCTGAGACGGAGTCTGTGGACACGCAGCTTGGTAGCGCCGAGAGTCGCAGGGAGACACAGCTCACGATGGGGAGACAGGGAGACACTGCTGGGGACAGGGAGACACGGTGAGACACGGGGAGACACGGGGAGACACGGAGAGACACGGGGAGACACGGGGAGACACGGGGAGACACGGAGACACAGCTGGGGACAGGGAGATACGGGGAGACACGGGGAGACACGGGGAGACACAGGGAGACACGGAGACACAGCTGGGGACAAGGGGAGACAAGGGGAGACACGGGGAGACACGGGGAGACACGGGGAGACACGGAGACACAGCTGGGGACAGGGAGATACGGGGAGACACGGGGAGACACGGGGAGACACAGGGAGACACGGAGACACAGCTGGGGACAAGGGGAGACAAGGGGAGACACGGGGAGACACGGGGAGACACGGGGAGACACGGAGACACAGCTGGGGACAGGGAGATACGGGGAGACACGGGGAGACACGGGGAGACACAGGGAGACACGGAGACACAGCTGGGGACAAGGGGAGACAAGGGGAGACACGGTGAGACACGGGGAGACACGGAGAGACACGGGGAGACACGGGGAGACACGGGGAGACACGGGGAGACACGGAGACACAGCTGGGGACAGGGAGATACGGGGAGACACGGGGAGACACGGTGAGACACAGTGAGACACGGGGAGACACGGGGAGACACGGGGAGACACAGGGAGACACAGCTGGGGACACGGGGAGACACGGGGAGACACAGTGAGACACGGGGAGACACAGCTCACGACGGGGAGACAGGGAGACACAGCTCACGATGGGGAGACAGGGAGACACTGCTGGGGACAGGGAGACACAGTGAGACACGGGGAGACACGGAGACACAGCTGGGGACAGGGAGACACAGCTCACGATGGGGAGACAGGGAGACACTGCTGGGGACAAGGGGAGACACGGTGAGACACGGGGAGACACAGTGAGACACGGGGAGACACGGGGAGACACAGCTCACGACGGGAAGACAGGGAGACACAGCTGGGGACAAGGGGAGACACGGGGAGACACGGTGAGACACGGGGAGACACAGTGAGACACGGGGAGACACGGGGAGACACAGCTCACGACGGGAAGACAGGGAGACACAGCTGGGGACAAGGGGAGACACAGTGAGACACGGGGAGACACGGGGAGACACGGGGAGACAGTGAGACACGGGGAGACACAGCTCACGACGGGGAGACAGGGAGACACAGCTGGGGACAAGGGGAGACACGGGGAGACACGGTGAGACACGGGGAGACACGGGGAGACACGGAGTGAGTGGGTGAGTGAGTGAGTGAGTGGGTGAGTAGGTGGGTGAGTGGGTGAGTGAGTGGGTGAGTGAGTGGGTGAGTGAGTGGGTGTGAGTGAGTGGGTGAGTAGGTGGGTGAGTGGGTGAGTGAGTGGGTGAGTGAGTGGGTGAGTGAGTGGGTGAGTGAGTGAGTGGGTGAGTAGGTGGGTGAGTGGGTGAGTGAGTGGGTGAGTGAGTGGGTGAGTGAGTGGGTGAGTGAGTGGGTGAGTGAGTGGGTGAGTGAGTGAGTGGGTGAGTAGGTGGGTGAGTGGGTGAGTGGGTGGGTGAGTGGGTGGGTGGGTAAGTGAGTGAGTGGGTGAGTAGGTGGGTGAGTGGGTGAGTGGGTGGGTGAGTGGGTGGGTGGGTAAGTGAGTGAGTGGGTGAGTAGGTGGGTGAGTGGGTGAGTGGGTGGGTGAGTGAGTGGGTGGGTGGGTGAGTGAGTGGGTGGGTGAGTGGGTAAGTGAGTGAGTGGGTGAGTAGGTGGGTGAGTGGGTGAGTGAGTGGGTGAGTGAGTGGGTGGGTGAGTGGGTAAGTGAGTGAGTGGGTGAGTAGGTGGGTGAGTGGGTGAGTGGGTGGGTGAGTGGGTGGGTGGGTAAGTGAGTGAGTGGGTGAGTAGGTGGGTGAGTGGGTGAGTGGGTGGGTGAGTGAGTGGGTGGGTGGGTGAGTGAGTGGGTGGGTGAGTGGGTAAGTGAGTGAGTGGGTGAGTAGGTGGGTGAGTGGGTGAGTGAGTGGGTGAGTGAGTGGGTGGGTGAGTGGGTAAGTGAGTGAGTGGGTGAGTAGGTGGGTGAGTGGGTGAGTGGGTGGGTGAGTGGGTGGGTGGGTAAGTGAGTGAGTGGGTGAGTAGGTGGGTGAGTGGGTGAGTGGGTGGGTGAGTGAGTGGGTGGGTGGGTGAGTGAGTGGGTGGGTGAGTGGGTAAGTGAGTGAGTGGGTGAGTAGGTGGGTGAGTGGGTGAGTGAGTGGGTGAGTGAGTGGGTGGGTGAGTGGGTAAGTGAGTGAGTGGGTGAGTAGGTGGGTGAGTGAGTGAGTGAGTGAGTGGGTGAGTGAGTGGGTGGGTGAGTGAGTGGGTGAGTGAGTGAGTGGGTGAGTAGGTGGGTGAGTGGGTGAGTGAGTGGGTGAGGAGTGAGTGGGTGAGTGAGTGGGTGAGTGAGTGGGTGAGTGAGTGGGTGAGTGAGTGAGTGGGTGAGTAGGTGGGTGAGTGGGTGAGTGGGTGGGTGAGTGGGTGGGTGGGTAAGTGAGTGAGTGGGTGAGTAGGTGGGTGAGTGGGTGAGTGGGTGGGTGAGTGGGTGGGTGGGTAAGTGAGTGAGTGGGTGAGTAGGTGGGTGAGTGGGTGAGTGGGTGGGTGAGTGAGTGGGTGGGTGGGTGAGTGAGTGGGTGGGTGAGTGGGTAAGTGAGTGAGTGGGTGAGTAGGTGGGTGAGTGGGTGAGTGAGTGGGTGAGTGAGTGGGTGGGTGAGTGGGTAAGTGAGTGAGTGGGTGAGTAGGTGGGTGAGTGGGTGAGTGGGTGGGTGAGTGGGTGGGTGGGTAAGTGAGTGAGTGGGTGAGTAGGTGGGTGAGTGGGTGAGTGGGTGGGTGAGTGAGTGGGTGGGTGGGTGAGTGAGTGGGTGGGTGAGTGGGTAAGTGAGTGAGTGGGTGAGTAGGTGGGTGAGTGGGTGAGTGAGTGGGTGAGTGAGTGGGTGGGTGAGTGGGTAAGTGAGTGAGTGGGTGAGTAGGTGGGTGAGTGGGTGAGTGGGTGGGTGAGTGGGTGGGTGGGTAAGTGAGTGAGTGGGTGAGTAGGTGGGTGAGTGGGTGAGTGGGTGGGTGAGTGAGTGGGTGGGTGGGTGAGTGAGTGGGTGGGTGAGTGGGTAAGTGAGTGAGTGGGTGAGTAGGTGGGTGAGTGGGTGAGTGAGTGGGTGAGTGAGTGGGTGGGTGAGTGGGTAAGTGAGTGAGTGGGTGAGTAGGTGGGTGAGTGGGTGAGTGGGTGGGTGAGTGGGTGGGTGGGTAAGTGAGTGAGTGGGTGAGTAGGTGGGTGAGTGGGTGAGTGGGTGGGTGAGTGAGTGGGTGGGTGGGTGAGTGAGTGGGTGGGTGAGTGGGTAAGTGAGTGAGTGGGTGAGTAGGTGGGTGAGTGGGTGAGTGAGTGGGTGAGTGAGTGGGTGGGTGAGTGGGTAAGTGAGTGAGTGGGTGAGTAGGTGGGTGAGTGGGTGAGTGGGTGGGTGAGTGGGTGGGTGGGTAAGTGAGTGAGTGGGTGAGTAGGTGGGTGAGTGGGTGAGTGGGTGGGTGAGTGAGTGGGTGGGTGGGTGAGTGAGTGGGTGGGTGAGTGGGTAAGTGAGTGAGTGGGTGAGTAGGTGGGTGAGTGGGTGAGTGAGTGGGTGAGTGAGTGGGTGGGTGAGTGGGTAAGTGAGTGAGTGGGTGAGTAGGTGGGTGAGTGGGTGAGTGGGTGGGTGAGTGGGTGGGTGGGTAAGTGAGTGAGTGGGTGAGTAGGTGGGTGAGTGGGTGAGTGGGTGGGTGAGTGAGTGGGTGGGTGGGTGAGTGAGTGGGTGGGTGAGTGGGTAAGTGAGTGAGTGGGTGAGTAGGTGGGTGAGTGGGTGAGTGAGTGGGTAGTGAGTGAGTGGGTGAGTAGGTGGGTGAGTGG
Source organism: Lampetra fluviatilis (assembly GCF_964198595.1). Classification (NCBI taxonomy): domain Eukaryota; kingdom Metazoa; phylum Chordata; class Hyperoartia; order Petromyzontiformes; family Petromyzontidae; genus Lampetra; species Lampetra fluviatilis. The sequence goes on along the minus strand of NW_027621327.1, from coordinate 18,809 downwards.
GTGAGTGAGTGGGTGGGTGAGTGGGTAAGTGAGTGAGTGGGTGAGTAGGTGGGTGAGTGGGTGAGTGGGTGGGTGAGTAGGTGGGTGAGTGGGTGAGTGGGTGGGTGAGTGAGTGGGTGGGTGGGTGAGTGAGTGGGTGGGTGAGTGGGTGAGTGAGTGGGTGAGTAGGTGGGTGAGTGGGTGAGTGGGTGGGTGAGTGGGTGGGTGGGTAAGTGAGTGAGTGGGTGAGTAGGTGGGTGAGTGGGTGAGTGGGTGGGTGAGTGAGTGGGTGGGTAAGTGAGTGAGTGGGTGAGTAGGTGGGTGAGTGGGTGAGTGGGTGGGTGAGTGAGTGGGTGGGTAAGTGAGTGAGTGGGTGAGTAGGTGGGTGAGTGGGTGAGTGGGTGGGTGAGTGGGTGGGTGGGTAAGTGAGTGAGTGGGTGAGTAGGTGGGTGAGTGGGTGAGTGGGTGGGTGAGTGAGTGAGTGGGTGGGTGGGTGAGTGAGTGGGTGGGTGAGTGGGTGAGTGAGTGGGTGAGTAGGTGGGTGAGTGGGTGAGTGGGTGGGTGAGTGGGTGGGTGAGTAGCTGGGTGAGTGGGTGAGTGGGTGGGTAAGTGAGTGAGTGGGTGAGTAGGTGGGTGAGTGGGTGGGTGGGTGAGTGAGTGGGTGGGTGGGTGAGTGGGTGGGTGAGTGGGTGAGTGGGTGGGTGAGTGGGTGAGTGAATGAGTGGGTGGGTAAGTGAGTGAGTGGGTGAGTAGGTGGGTGAGTGGGTGAGTGGGTGAGTTGGTGGGTGAGTGGGTGGGTGGGTGAGTGGGTGAGTGGGAGGGTGAGTGAGTGAGTGGTGAGTGAGTGGTGAGTGAGTGGGTGGGTGAGTGGGTGAGTGAGTCGTTGGGTGAGTGAGTGGGTGAGTGAGTGGGTGAGTGGGTGGGTGAGTAGGTGAGTGAGTAGGTGAGCGGGTGAGTGGGTGGGTGAGTCGTTGGGTGAGTGAGTAGGTGAGTGAGTGAGTCGTTGGGTGAGTGAGTGGTGAGTGGGTGAGTGAGTGAGTGGGTGAGTGAGTGAGTCGTTGGGTGAGTGAGTGGGTGGGTGAGTAGGTGAGTGAGTAGGTGAGTGGGTGAGTGGGTGGGTGAGTCGTTGGGTGAGTGAGTAGGTGAGTGAGTGAGTCGTTGGGTGAGTGAGTGGTGAGTGGGTGAGTGAGTGAGTGGGTGAGTGAGTGAGTCGTTGGGTGAGTGAGTGAGTGGGTGGGTGAGTGAGTGGGTGGGTGGGTGGGTGAGTGAGTAGGTGAGTGAGTGAGTGAGTGGGTGAGTGAGTGAGTGAGTGGTGAGTGAGGGGTGAGTGAGTGGGTGGGTGAGTGAGTGGGTGGGTGAGTGAGTGAGTGAGTGGGTGAGTGAGTGAGTGGTGAGTGAGGGGTGAGTGAGTGGGTGGGTGAGTGAGTGGGTGGGTGAGTGAGTGAGTGAGTGAGTGGGTGGGTTGGTAGGTGAGTGAGTGAGTCAGTGAGTGAGTGAGTAGGTGAGTGAGTGGGTGAGTGGGTGGGTGAGTGAGTGGGTGAGTGGGTGAGTTGGTGGGTGAGTGGGTGGGTGAGTGGGTGGGTGAGTGGTGAGTGAGAGTGGTGAGTGAGTGAGTGAGTGGGGTGAGTGAGTGGGTGAGTGAGTGGGTGAGTGAGTTGGTGAGTGGTGAGTGGGTGAGTGAGTGGGTGAGTGAGTGGGTGAGTGAGTGGGTGAGTGAGTTGGTGAGTGGTGAGTGGGTGAGTGAGTGGGTGAGTGAGTGAGTGAGTGGGTGAGCGGTGAGTGAGTGGTGAGTGATGCTCACCGGCTGAGGTGGGGATGAGTTGGTGAGTGGCGAGGTGAGGTTGAACGTCTTGAAGGGTGAGCGTCGTTTGAGCCACCAGGACATACTTCACCTCCCTGTGCACAACAACAAACTCACCACGTCACTCACCACTCACCCACTCATCACTCACCCACTCACTCACTCACTCACCCACCCACTCACTCACTCACTCACCCACTCACCCACCCACTCACCCACCCACCCACCCACTCACCCACCCACCCACTCACCCACCCACTCACCCACCCACTCACTCCACTCACTCACTCACTCACCCACCCACCCACTCACTCACCCACCCACTCACTCACTCACTCACCCACTCAATCACTCACTCACTCACTCACTCACCCACCCACTCACTCACTCACTCACCCACTTACTCACTCACTCACTCACCCACCCACTCACTCACTCACCCACCCACTCATTCACCCACCCACCCACTCACTCACCCACCCACCCACTCACTCACCCACCCACCCACTCGCTCACCCACCCACCCACCCACTCACTCACCCACTCACTCACTCACCCACTCACTCACTCACCCACTCACTCACTCACCCACTCACCCACCCACTCACTCACTCACTCACCCACCCACTCACCCACCCACCCACCCACTCACTCACTCACTCACCCACCCACCCACCCACTCACCCACCCACTCACTCACTCACTCACTCACTCACTCACCCACCCACCCACTCACCCACCCACTCACTCACTCACCCACCCACCCACTCACTCACTCACTCATCCACTCAATCACTCACTCACTCACTCACCCACCCACTCACTCACTCACTCCACCCACTTACTCACTCACTCACTCACCCACCCACCCACTCACTCACTCACTCACTCACCCACCCACTCACCCACCCACCCACTCACTCACTCACTCACCCACCCACCCACCCACTCACCCACCCACTCACTCACTCACTCACCCACCCACCCACCCACTCACCCACCCACTCACTCACTCACCTCACCCACCCACCCACCCACTCACCCACCCACTCACCCACCCACTCACTCACTCACTCACCCACCCACCCACTCACCCACCCACCCACTCACTCACTCACCCACCCACCCACTCACCCACCCACCCACTCACTCACCCACCACTCACTCACCCACCCACCCACCCACTCACTCACTCACCCACCCACTCACTCACCCACCCACCCACGTCACTCACCCACCCACCCCACCCCACTCACCCACTCACTCACTCACTCACCCACCCACCCACTCACTCACTCACCCACACACTCACTCACTCACCCACCCACTCACTCCCACCCACCCACTCACTCACTCACTCACTCACACCCCCCACTCACCCACCCACTCACCCACCACTCACTCACTCACCCACCCACTCACCCACCCACCCACTCACTCACTCACTCACTCACTCACTCACCCACCCACTCATCCACTCACTCACTCACTCACCCACTCACTCACTCACTCACCCCACTCACCTCACTCACCCACCCACTCACTCACTCACTCACCCCACCCCTCACTCCACTCACCCACTCACCCACCCACTCACCCACCCACTCACCCACTCACTCACCCACCACTCACTCACTCACCCACCCACTCACTCACCCACCCACCCACGTCACTCACCCCACCCACCCACCCACTCACCCACCCACCCACTCACCCACATCACTCACCCACTCCACCACCACTCACCCACCATCACCCACTCACTCACCCACCACTCACCCACTCACTCACCCACCCACCCACCCACTCACCACCACCCACCACCCACCACTCACCACCCACTCACTCACCCACCCCTCACTCACTCACCCACTCACCCACACACTCCACCCACCCACCCACTCACTCACCCACCCACCCACATCACCACCCACCCACCCACCCACTCACCCACCCACCCACTCACCCACTCACTCACCCACCCACTCACTCACTCACTCACCCACCCACTCACCCACCCACTCACTCACCTCACTCACCCACCCACCCACTCACACACTCACCCACCCACTCACTCACTCACCCACTCACTCACCCACCCCTCACCCACTCACCCACTCACTCACACACCCACCCACACACTCACTCACTCACCCACCCACCCACTCACTCACTCACTCACTCACCCACTCACTCACCCACCCCTCACCCACTCACCCACTCACCCACCCACCCACCCACTCACTCACCCACTCACCCACTCACTCACCCACTCACTCACTCACTCACCCACCCACCCCACTCACTCACTCACTCACTCACCCACCCACTCACTCACCCACCCACCACGCGTCACTCACTCACCCACCCACCCACCCACTCACCCACCCACCCACTCACCCACTCACTCACCCACTCACTCAACTCACTCACCCACACTCACTCACCCACTCACTCACCCACCCACTCACCCACTCACTCACTCACCCACCCACCCACCCACTCACTCACTCACCCACTCACCCACTCACTCACTCACCCACTCACTCACCCACTCACTCACACCACTCCCTCACTCACCCCACTCACTCCACTCACTCACCCACCCACTCACTCACTCACCCACCCACCCACCCACATCATTCACCCACCCACCCACCCACTCACCCACCCCACCCACTCACCCACTCACTCACTCACTCACTCACTCACTCACCACTCACCCACCCACTCACCCACCCACTCACTCACTCACTCACTCACCCACTCACTCACTCACTCACTCACTCACCCTCACTCACCCCACCCCTCACCCACTCACCCACTCACTCACTCACCCACCCACTCACTCACTCACCCACCCACCCACTCACCCACTCACTCACCCACTCACTCACTTACCCACCCACTCACCCACCCACTCACTCACTCACCCCTCACCCACCCACCCACTCACTCACCACTCACTCACTCACCCCACCCACCCACCACTCACTCACTCACTCACCCCACCCACTCACTCACCCACCCACCCACGTCACTCACCCCACCCACCCACTCACCCACCCCACCCACTCACCCACTCACTCACTCACTCACCCACCCACTCACCCACCCACTCACTCACTCACTCACCCACCCACTCACCCACTCACTCACTCACCCACCCCACCCACTCACTCACTCACCCACTCACCCACTCACTCACCCACTCACTCACTCACCCCACTCACCCACTCACTCACCCACTCACTCACCCACCCCTCACTCACTCGCCCACTCACTCACTCACCCACCCACCCACATCACTCACCCCACCCACCCACCCACTCACCCACCCACCCACTCACCCACTCACCCACTCACTCACTCACTCACCCACTCACTCACTCACTCACTCACTCACCCACCCACCCACCCACCCACCCACTCACCCACCCACTCACTCACTCACTCACTCACCCACCCACCCACCCACTCACTCACTCACCCACCCACCCACTCACTCACTCACCCACTCACTCACCCACCCCTCACCCACTCACCCACTCACTCACTCACCCACCCCACTCACTCACTCACCCACTCACCTCACCCACCCCTCACCCACTCACTCACTCACCCCTCACCCACTCACCCACTCACTCACTCACCCACCCCACCCACTCACTCACCCCACCCACCCCACCCACTAACTCACCCACCCACTCACTCACTCACCCCACTCACTCACCCACCCTCCACCCACTCACCCACTCACTCACTCACCCACCCACTCACTCACTCACCCACCCACCCACCCACTCACTCACTCACCCACTCACTCACCCACCCCTCACCCACTCACCCACTCACTCACTCACCCACCCACTCACTCACTCACCCACCCACTCACCCACTCACTCACTCACTCACCCACCCACTCACTCACTCACCCACCCACTCACCCACCCACTCACTCACCCACCCACCCACTCACTCACTCACTCACCCACCCACCCACCCACTCACTCACCCACCCACCCACTCACCCACTCACTCACTCACCCACTCACTCACTCACTCACCCACTCACTCACCCACCCACCCACCCACTCACCCACTCACCACGTCATTCACCACGTCACTCCGTGTCCCTGTGTCTCCGTGTGTCACCTCTGTCTCTGTGTCCCCGTGTCTCTGTTTCCGTGTCTCTGTGTCTCTGTCCCCGTGTATCACCTCTGTCTCTGTGTCCCCGTGTCTCTGTTTTCGTGTCCCCGTGTCTCCGCCTGTCCCTCGCACGGCCTCCAGTCGCGTCCATCGGACCCCACCAGACCCAGACAGGAAGAATACACCTCCAGGGTGAGACAGAAGTCGTGGTCCACCTCCTCACTGTGACACACAGAGACACAGACAGAAGCCGTGGTCCACCTCCTCACTGTGACACACAGAGACACAGACAGAAGCCGTGGTCCACCTCCTCACTGTGACACACAGAGACACAGACAGAAGTCGTGGTCCACTTCCTTACTGTGTTAGGGTAGATGAGTGAGTGGGTGAGTGAGTGAGTGGGTGAGTGAGTGAGTGGGTGGGTGAGTGAGTGAGTGGGTGGGTGAGTAGGTGAGTGAGTGAGTAGGTGAGTGAGTGAGTAGGTGAGTGAGTAGGTGAGTGAGTGAGTAGGTGAGTGAGTAGGTGAGTGGGTGAGTGAGTGAGTGGGTGAGTGAGTGGGTGAGTGAGTGAGTGAGTAGGTGAGTGAGTGAGTGAGTGGGTGGGTGGGTGAGTAGGTGAGTGAGTGAGTGAGTAGGTGAGTGAGTAGGTGAGTGAGTGAGTAGATGAGTGAGTAGGTGAGTGAGTGAGTAGGTAGGTGAGTGAGTAGGTGAGTGGGTGAGTAGGTGAGTGAGTAGGTGAGTGGGTGAGTGAGTAGGTGAGTGAGTGAGTAGATGAGTGAGTAGGTGAGTGAGTGAGTAGGTAGGTGAGTGAGTAGGTGAGTGGGTGAGTGGGTGAGTGGGTGAGTGAGTGGGTGAGTGGGTGAGTGAGTGGGTGAGTGGGTGAGTGAGTGAGTGAGTGAGTGGGTGGGTGGGTGAGTAGGTGAGTGAGTGAGTGAGTAGGTGAGTGAGTAGGTGAGTGAGTGAGTAGATGAGTGAGTAGGTGAGTGAGTGAGTAGGTAGGTGAGTGAGTAGGTGAGTGGGTGAGTAGGTGAGTGAGTAGGTGAGTGGGTGAGTGAGTAGGTGAGTGAGTGAGTAGATGAGTGAGTAGGTGAGTGAGTGAGTAGGTAGGTGAGTGAGTAGGTGAGTGGGTGAGTGGGTGAGTGGGTGAGTGAGTAGGTGAGTGAGTGAGTGAGTAGGTGAGTAGGTAGGTGAGTGAGTAGGTGAGTGGGTGAGTAGGTGAGTGGGTGAGTGGGTGAGTGAGTAGGTGAGTGAGTGAGTAGGTGAGTAGGTAGGTGAGTGAGTAGGTGAGTGAGTAGGTGTCTGGGGTGCTGAGTGGGTGAGTGAGTGGGTGAGTGAGTAGGTGAGTGAGTAGGTGAGTGAGTGAGTGGGTGAGTGAGTGGGTGAGTGAGTGGGTGAGTGAGTAGGTGAGTAAGGTAGGTGAGTGAGTGAGTGAGTAGGTGAGTGAGTGAGTGTATGAGTGAGTAGGTGAGTAGGTGAGTAGGTGAGTGAGTAGGTCTCTCACAAGGTGTCTGGCTTGCTGAGTGTATGAGTGGGTGAGTGAGTAGGTGAGTAGGTGAGTGTGTAGGTGAGTGTATGAGTGAGTGAGTAGGTGAGTAGGTGAGTGAGTGTATGCGTGAGTAGGTGAGTGAGTAGGTGAGTAGGTGAGTGAGTGGGTGTATGAGTGAGTGAGTAGGTGAGTGAGTAGGTGAGTGAGTGAGTGGGTGAGTGAGTAGGTGAGTGGGTGAGTAGGTGAGTGAGTAGGTAGGTGAGTAGGTGAGTGTATGAGTGAGTGAGTAGGTGAGTGGGTGGGTGGGTGAGTGAGTAGGTGAGTGAGTAGGTGAGAGAGTAGGTGAGTAGGTGAGTGAGTGAGTAGGTGAGTGAGTGAGTAGGTGAGTGAGTGAGTGGTGAGTAGGTGAGTGAGTAGGTAGGTGAGTAGGTGAGTGTATGAGTGAGTGAGTAGGTGAGTGAGTAGGTGAGTGAGTGAGTAGGTGAGTGAGTGAGTGGTGAGTAGGTGAGTGAGTAGGTGAGTGAGTGAGTAGGTGAGTGGGTTAGTAGGTGAGTAGGTGAGTGAGTGAGTAGGTGAGTAGGTGAGTGAGTGAGTAGGTGAGTGGGTGAGTAGGTGAGTGGGTGAGTAGGTGAGTAGGTGAGTGAGTGAGTGAGTAGGTGAGTGAGTAGGTGAGTGAGTGATTAGGTGAGTGAGTGAGTAGGTGAGTAGGTGAGTAGGTGAGTGAGTGAGTAGGTGAGTGAGTGAGTGAGTGGTGAGTAGGTGAGTGAGTAGGTAGGTGAGTAGGTGAGTGTATGAGTGAGTGAGTAGGTGAGTGAGTAGGTGAGTAGGTGAGTGAGTAGGTGAGTGAGTAGGTGAGTGTATGAGTGAGTGAGCGAGTGGGTGAGTAGGTGAGTGGGTGAGTAGGTGAGTGAGTGAGTAGGTGAGTGAGTAGGTGAGTGAGTGAGTAGGTGAGTAGGTGAGTGAGTAGGTGAGTGAGTGAGTAGGTGAGTGAGTGAGTAGGTGAGTGAGTGGGTGAGTAGGTGAGTGAGTGAGTGGTGAGTAGGTGAGTGAGTAGGTGAGTAGGTGAGTGTGTGAGTGAGTAGGTGAGTAGGTGAGTGAGTAGGTGAGTGAGTGAGTAGTTGAGTGAGTGAGTAGGTGAGTGAGTAGGTGAGTGGGTGAGTGAGTAGGTGAGTAGGTGAGTGGGTGAGTAGGTGAGTGAGTGGGTGTATGAGTGAGTAGGTGAGTGGGTGAGTAGGTGAGTGAGTGGGTGTATGAGTGAGTGAGTGAGTAGGTGAGTGAGTGGGTGTATGAGTGAGTGAGTGAGTAGGTGAGTAGGTGAGTAGGTGAGTGAGTGAGTAGGTGAGTGAGTAGGTGAGTAGGTGAGTGAGTAGGTGAGTGAGTAGGTGAGTAGGTGAGTGGGTGAGTAGGTGAGTGAGTGAGTAGGTGAGTGAGTGAGTAGGTGAGTGGGTGAGTAGGTGAGTGGGTGAGTAGGTGAGTAGGTGAGTGAGTGAGTAGGTGAGTAGGTGAGTAGATGAGTGAGTAGGTGAGTGGGTGAGTGAGTGGGTGAGTAGGTGAGTGAGTAGGTGAGTGAGTGAGTGGGTGAGTAGGTGAGTGAGTGAGTGGGTGAGTAGGTGAGTAGATGAGTGAGTAGGTGAGTGGGTGAGTGAGTGGGTGAGTAGGTGAGTGAGTAGGTGAGTGAGTGAGTGGGTGAGTAGGTGAGTGAGTGAGTGGGTGAGTAGGTGAGTAGGTGAGTGTATGAGTGAGTGAGTAGGTGAGTGTATGAGTGAGTGAGTGAGTAGGTAGGTGAGTAGGTGAGTGGGTGAGTGAGTAGGTAGGTGAGTAGGTGAGTGGGTGAGTAGGTGAGTAGGTGAGTAGGTGAGTGAGTGAGTGAGTAGGTGAGTGGGTGAGTGAGTGAGTAGGTGAGTGTATGAGTGAGTGAGTGAGTAGGTAGGTGAGTAGGTGAGTGGGTGAGTAGGTGAGTAGGTGAGTGAGTGAGTGAGTAGGTGAGTGGGTGAGTAGGTGAGTGGGTGAGTGAGTAGGTGAGTGTATGAGTGAGTGAGTGAGTAGGTAGGTGAGTAGGTGAGTGGGTGAGTAGGTGAGTAGGTGAGTGGGTGAGTGAGTAGGTGAGTGAGTGAGTGAGTAGGTGAGTAGGTGAGTGGGTGAGTAGGTGAGTAGGTGAGTAGGTGAGTGAGTGAGTGAGTAGGTGAGTGTATGAGTGAGTGAGTGAGTAGGTAGGTGAGTGAGTGAGTAGGTGAGTGAGTGAGTGAGTAGGTAGGTGAGTAGGTGAGTGGGTGAGTGAGTAGGTAGGTGAGTGAGTGAGTAGGTGAGTGGGTGAGTAGTTGAGTGAGTGAGTGAGTAGGTGAGTGAGTAGGTGAGTGAGTGAGTAGGTGAGTGAGTAGGTGAGTGAGTGAGTAGGTGAGTGGGTGAGTAGTTGAGTGAGTGAGTGAGTAGGTGAGTGAGTAGGTGAGTGAGTAGGTGAGTGAGTGAGTAGGTGAGTGAGTTAGTGAGTAGGTGAGTGAGTGGGTGAGTGGGTGAGTGGGTGAGTGAGTAGGTGAGTAGGTGAGTGGGTGAGTGAGTGGGTGAGTGGGTGAGTGAGTAGGTGAGTAGGTGAGTGAGTAGGTGAGTGAGTAGGTGAGTGAGTAGGTGAGTGAGTAGGTGAGTAGGTGAGTAGGTGAGTGAGTGAGTAGGTGAGTGAGTAGGTGAGTGAGTGAGTAGGTGAGTGAGTAGGTGAGTGGGTGAGTAGGTGAGTGAGTAGGTGAGTGAGTAGGTGAGTAGGTGAGTAGGTGAGTAGGTGAGTGAGTGAGTAGGTGAGTGAGTAGGTGAGTGAGTTAGTGAGTAGGTGAGTGAGTGAGTAGGTGAGTGAGTAGGTGAGTGAGTAGGTGAGTGAGTAGGTGAGTGTATGAGTGAGTGAGTGAGTAGGTGAGTGAGTAGGTGAGTGAGTAGGTGAGTAGGTGAGTGAGTAGGTGAGTGAGTAGGTGAGTGAGTAGGTGAGTAGGTGAGTAGGTGAGTGAGTGAGTGAGTAGGTGAGTGAGTAGGTGAGTGTATGAGTGAGTGAGTGAGTAGGTGAGTGAGTAGGTGAGTGAGTTAGTGAGTAGGTGAGTGAGTGAGTAGGTGAGTGGGTGAGTAGGTGAGTGAGTAGGTGAGTGAGTAGGTGAGTAGGTGAGTAGGTGAGTGAGTAGGTGAGTGGGTGAGTGAGTGAGTAGGTGAGTGAGTGAGTAGGTGAGTAGGTGAGTGTGTGAGTAGGTGAGTAGGTGAGTGAGTAGGTGAGTAGATGAGTGAGTAGGTGAGTAGGTGAGTGAGTAGGTGAGTGAGTAGGTAGGTGAGTAGGTGAGTGTATGAGTGAGTGAGTAGGTGAGTGAGTAGGTGAGTAGATGAGTGAGTAGGTGAGTAGGTGAGTGAGTAGGTGAGTGAGTAGGTAGGTGAGTAGGTGAGTAGGTCAGTGGGTGAGTGAGTAGGTGAGTGAGTAGGTGAGTGTATGAGTGAGTGAGTGAGTAGGTGAGTGAGTAGGTGAGTGAGTGAGTAGGTGAGTGAGTAGGTGAGTGGGTGAGTAGGTGAGTGAGTAGGTGAGTGAGTAGGTGAGTGAGTGAGTAGGTGAGTGAGTAGGTGAGTGGGTGAGTAGGTGAGTGAGTAGGTGAGTGAGTAGGTGAGTGAGTAGGTGAGTGGGTAGGTGAGTAGGTGAGTAGGTGAGTGAGTAGGTGAGTGAGTAGGTGAGTGTATGAGTGAGTGAGTGAGTAGGTGAGTGAGTAGGTGAGTGAGTTAGTGAGTAGGTGAGTGAGTAGGTGAGTGGGTGAGTGAGTAGGTGAGTAGGTGAGTGAGTAGGTGAGTGAGTAGGTGAGTGAGTAGGTGAGTGAGTGAGTAGGTGAGTAGGTGAGTGAGTGTGTCACTCACAAGGCGTCTGGGGTGCTGAGTGACAGGCAGCGAGTTCCGACCGTCGTGATCTCAGCCTCCGTGTCGAGCACCACAGCGCCCAGTCGCAGCAACGCAACCACCGCAACATCTACACGCAACCACACGCAATCGACACGCAACCAGCACGCAATCGACACGCAATCAACACGCAATCAGCACGCAAACACCGCAACACCTACACGGAACCAGCACGCAACCAGCACGCAACCAACACGCAACCAGCACGCAACCAGCACGCAACCAGCACGCAACCAGCACGCAACCAGCACGCAACCAACACGCAACCAACACGCAACCAACACGCAACCAGCACGCAACCAGCACGCAACCAGCACGCAAGCAGCACGCAACCAGCACGCAACCAACACGCAACCAGCACGCAATCAGCACGCAACCAGCACGCAACCAGCACGCAACCAACACGCAACCAGCACGCAACCAGCACGCAATCAGCACGCAACCAGCACGCAACCAACACGCAACCAGCACGCAACCAACACGCAACCAGCACGCAATCAGCACGCAACCAGCACGCAAGCAGCACGCAACCAGCACGCAACCAACACGCAACCAACACGCAACCAGCACGCAACCAGCACGCAACCAGCACGCAACCAGCACGCAACCAACACGCAATCAACACGCATCCAACACGCAATCAACATGAGTGTAGTAGTGGTGAGTGTGGTGGTGAGTGTGGTGGTGAGTGTGGTGGTGAGTGTGGTGGTGAGTGTAGTGGTGAGTGTGGTGGTGAGTGTGGTGGTGAGTGTGGTGGTGAGTGTGGTGGTGAGTGTGGTGAGTGTGGTGGTGAGTGTGGTGGTGAGTGTGGTGGTGAGTGTGGTGGTGAGTGTGGTGGTGAGTGTGGTGGTGAGTGTGGTGGTGAGTGTGGTAGTGAGTGTGGTGGTGAGTGTGGTGGTGAGTGTGGTGGTGAGTGTAGTGGTGAGTGTGGTGGTGAGTGTAGTGGTGAGTGTGGTGGTGAGTGTGGTGGTGAGTGTGGTAGTGAGTGTGGTGGTGAGTGTGGTGGTGAGTGTGGTGGTGAGTGTAGTGGTGAGTGTGGTGGTGAGTGTAGTGGTGAGTGTAGTGATGAGTGTAGTAGTGGTGAGTGTGGTGGTGAGTGTGGTGGTGAGTGTAGTGGTGAGTGTGGTGGTGAGTGTAGTGGTGAGTGTGGTGGTGAGTGTGGTGGTGAGTGTGGTGGTGAGTGTGGTGGTGAGTGAGTGGTGAGTGTGGTGGTGAGTGTGGTGGTGAGTGTGGTGGTGAGTGTGGTGGTGAGTGTGGTGGTGAGTGAGTGGTGAGTGTGAGTGAGTGGTGAGTGCTGAGTGTATGAGTGGTGAGTGAGTGGTGAGTGGGTGGGTGAGTGAGTGGTGAGTGTGAGTGAGTGGTGAGTGCTGAGTGTATGAGTGGTGAGTGAGTGGTGAGTGGGTGGGTGAGTGAGTGGTGAGTGAGTGAGTGAGTGTCTGAGTGAGTGAGTGGGTGAGTGGTGAGTGAGTGAGTGGTGAGTGAGTGGGTGAGTGAGTGTATGAGTGGGTGGGTGAGTGGTGAGTGTATGAGTGGTGAGTGAGTGGTGAGTGAGTGGTGAGTGAGTGAGTGGTGAGTGAGTGGTGAGTGAGTGGGTGAGTGAGTGGTGAGTGAGTGAGTGAGTGAGTGGTGAGTGAGTGAGTGGTGAGTGAGTGGTGAGTGAGTGGGTGAGTGAGTGGTGAGTGAGTGGTGAGTGAGTGGTGAGTGAGTGAGTGGTGAGTGAGTGGTGAGTGAGTGGTGAGTGAGTGAGTGGTGAGTGAGTGGGTGAGTGAGTGGTGAGTGTATGAGTGGTGAGTGAGTGGTGAGTGAGTGGTGAGTGAGTGAGTGGTGAGTGAGTGGTGAGTGAGTGGGTGAGTGAGTGGTGAGTGAGTGGTGAGTGAGTGGTGAGTGAGTGGTGAGTGAGTGAGTGGTGAGTGAGTGGTGAGTGAGTGAGTGGTGAGTGAGTGGTGAGTGAGTGGTGAGTGGTGAGTGAGTGAGTGGTGAGTGAGTGAGTGGTGAGTGGTGAGTGAGTGGTGAGTGAGTGGTGAGTGGTGAGTGAGTGAGTGGTGAGTGAGTGGTGAGTGTGTGAGTGGTGAGTGAGTGGTGAGTGAGTGGTGAGTGAGTGAGTGGTGAGTGAGTGGTGGGTGAGTGGTGAGTGAGTGGTGAGTGAGTGAGTGGTGAGTGAGTGGTGAGTGAGTGGTGGGTGAGTGGTGAGTGAGTGGTGAGTGAGTGGTGGGTGAGTGGTGAGTGAGTGGTGAGTGAGTGGTGAGTGAGTGAGTGGTGAGTGAGTGGTGAGTGAGTGGTGAGTGAGTGAGTGGTGAGTGAGTGGTGAGTGGTGAGTGAGTGGTGAGTGAGTGGTGAGTGAGTGGTGGTGAGTGGTGGGTGAGTGGTGAGTGAGTGGTGAGTGGTGAGTGAGTGGTGAGTGAGTGGTGAGTGGTGAGTGAGTGGTGAGTGAGTGGTGAGTGGTGGGTGAGTGGTGAGTGAGTGGTGAGTGGTGAGTGAGTGGTGAGTGAGTGGTGGTGAGTGGTGAGTGAGTGGTGAGTGGTGAGTGAGTGGTGAGTGAGTGGTGAGTGAGTGGTGAGTGGGTGAGTGAGTGGTGAGTGAGTGAGTGAGTGGTGAGTGAGTGGTGAGTGAGTGGTGAGTGGTGAGTGAGTGGTGAGTGAGTGGTGAGTGAGTGGTGAGTGAGTGTATGAGTGGTGAGTGAGTGAGTGGTGAGTGGTGAGTGAGTGGTGAGTGAGTGAGTGGTGAGTGAGTGGTGAGTGAGTGGTGAGTGAGTGGTGAGTGAGTGTATGAGTGGTGAGTGAGTGGTGAGTGAGTGGTGAGTGGTGAGTGAGTGGTGAGTGAGTGGTGAGTGAGTGGTGAGTGAGTGTATGAGTGGTGAGTGAGTGGTGAGTGAGTGGTGAGTGAGTGGTGAGTGGTGAGTGAGTGGTGAGTGAGTGAGTGGTGAGTGAGTGGTGAGTGAGTGAGTGGTGAGTGTGTGAGTGAGTGAGTGGTGAGTGAGTGGTGAGTGAGTGAGTGGTGAGTGAGTGGTGAGTGGGTGAGTGAGTGAGTGAGTGGGTGAGTGAGTGGTGAGTGAGTGGTGAGTGGGTGAGTGAGTGAGTGAGTGGGTGAGTGAGTGGTGAGTGAGTGGTGAGTGAGTGAGTGGTGAGTGAGTGGTGAGTGAGTGAGTGGTGAGTGAGTGGTGAGTGGGTGAGTGAGTGAGTGAGTGGGTGAGTGAGTGGTGAGTGAGTGAGTGGGTGAGTGAGTGGTGAGTGAGTGGTGAGTGAGTGAGTGTATGAGTGAGTGTATGAGTGAGTGAGTGGTGAGTGGTGGGTGAGTGGTGAGTGAGTGGTGAGTGAGTGGTGAGTAGGTGAGTGTATGAGTGAGTGTATGAGTGGTGAGTGAGTGAGTGGTGAGTGAGTGGTGAGTGAGTGTATGAGTGAGTGAGTGGTGAGTGGTGAGTGAGTGGTGAGTGAGTGGTGAGTGAGTGAGTGGTGAGTGGTGAGTGAGTGGTGAGTGAGTGGTGAGTGAGTGAGTGGTGAGTGAGTGAGTGAGTGGTGAGTGAGTGAGTGGTGAGTGAGTGGTGAGTGAGTGGTGAGTGGGTGGGTGAGTGGGTGGGTGAGTGAGTGGGTGAGTGAGTGGGTGGGTGAGTGAGTGGGTGGGTGAGTGGGTGGGTGAGTGAGTGGGTGAGTGAGTGGGTGGGTGAGTGAGTGGGTGAGTGAGTGGTGAGTGAGTGGTGAGTGTCTCACTCTTGTCTGGAGCTGCGTTTTCTCCCCAAGACAGTCGAAGGGAGATTTCTGTTACAAAGACGCAGACACACAGACAAAGCTCCCCCAGGTAGCCTCTAGCAGGGCTGCAGGGGCAAGTGCTGAGACACAGACAAAGCTCCCCCAGGTAGCCTCTAGCAGGGCTGCAGGGGCAAGTGCTGAGACACAGACAAAGCTCCCCCAGGTAGCCTCTAGCAGGGCTGCAGGGGCAAGTGCTGAGACACAGACAAAGCTCCCCCAGGTGGCCTCTAGCAGGGCTGCAGGGGCAAGTGCTGAGACACAGACAAAGCTCCCCCAGGTAGCCTCTAGCAGGGCTGCAGGGGCAAGTGCTGAGACACAGACAAAGCTCCCCCAGGTAGCCTCTAGCAGGGGCAAGTGCTGAGACACAGACAAAGCTCCCCCAGGTGGCCTCTAGCAGGGCTGCAGGGGCAAGTGCTGAGACACAGACAAAGCTCCCCCAGGTGGCCTCTAGCAGGGCTGCAGGGGCAAGTGCTGAGACACAGACAAAGCTCCCCCAGGTAGCCTCTAGCAGGGCTGCAGGGGCAAGTGCTGAGACACAGACAAAGCTCCCCCAGGTGGCCTCTAGCAGGGCTGCAGGGGCAAGTGCTGAGACACAGACAAAGCTCCCCCAGGTGGCCTCTAGCAGGGCTGCAGGGGCAAGTGCTGAGACACAGACAAAGCTCCCCCAGGTGGCCTCTAGCAGGGCTGCAGGGGCAAGTGCTGAGACACAGACAAAGCTCCCCCAGGTGGCCTCTAGCAGGGCTGCAGGGGCAAGTGCTGAGACACAGACAAAGCTCCCCCAGGTAGCCTCTAGCAGGGCTGCAGGGGCAAGTGCTGAGACACAGACAAAGCTCCCCCAGGTGGCCTCTAGCAGGGCTGCAGGGGCAAGTGCTGAGACACAGACAAAGCTCCCCCAGGTGGCCTCTAGCAGGGCTGCAGGGGCAAGTGCTGAGACACAGACAAAGCTCCCCCAGGTAGCCTCTAGCAGGGCTGCAGGGGCAAGTGCTGAGACACAGACAAAGCTCCCCCAGGTAGCCTCTAGCAGGGCTCTAGGGGCAAGTGCTGAGACACAGACAAAGCTCCCCCAGGTAGCCTCTAGCAGGGCTGCAGGGGCAAGTGCTGAGACACAGACAAAGCTCCCCCAGGTAGCCTCTAGCAGGGCTGCAGGGGCAAGTGCTGAGACACAGACAAAGCTCCCCCAGGTAGCCTCTAGCAGGGCTGTAGGGGCAAGTGCTGAGGCACAGACAAAGCTCCCCCAGGTAGCCTCTAGCAGGGCTGTAGGGGCAAGTGCTGAGGCACAGACAAAGCTCCCCCAGGTAGCCTCTAGCAGGGCTGCAGGGGCAAGTGCTGAGGCACAGACAAAGCTCCCCCAGGTAGCCTCTAGCAGGGCTGTAGGGGCAAGTGCTGAGACACAGACAAAGCTCCCCCAGGTGGCCTCTAGCAGGGCTCTAGGGGCAAGTGCTGAGGCACAGACAAAGCTCCCCCAGGTAGCCTCTAGCAGGGCTGCAGGGGCAAGTGCTGAGGCACAGACAAAGCTCCCCCAGGTAGCCTCTAGCAGGGCTGTAGGGGCAAGTGCTGAGACACAGACAAAGCTCCCCCAGGTGGCCTCTAGCAGGGCTCTAGGGGCAAGTGCTGAGACACAGACAAAGCTCCCCCAGGTAGCCTCTAGCAGGGCTCTAGGGGCAAGTGCTGAGACACAGACAAAGCTCCCCCAGGTAGCCTCTAGCAGGGCTGCAGGGGCAAGTGGTGAGGGGGAGGGGCTGGAGGGAGGGGATGGGGGGGGGATGGGGGGGGGGCTGGGGGAGGGGCTGGGGGGGGAGGGGGGAGGGATGGGGGGAGGGGCTGGGGGGGAGGGATGGGGGGGAGGGGCTGGGGGGAGGGATGGGGGGGAGGGGCTGGGGGGGGCTGGGGGGGAGGGATGGGGGGGAGGGGCTGGGGGGGAGGGGCTGGGGGGGGCTGGGGGGGAGGGGCTGGGGGGGGGTGGGGGGAGGGGCTGGGGGGGGGGGTGGGGGGAGGGGCTGGGGGGAGGGATGGGGGGGAGGGGCTGGGGGGGAGGGGCTGGGGGGAGGGATGGGGGGGAGGGGCTGGGGGGAGGGGCTGGGGGGAGGGGCTGGGGGGAGGGATGGGAGGGAGGGGCTGGGGGGGAGGGGCTGGGGGCGGGGCTGGGGGGGAGGGGCTGGGGGGAGGGATGGGGGGGAGGGGCTGGGGGGGAGGGGCTGGGGGGAGGGGCTGGGGGGGAGGGGCTGGGGGGAGGGGCTGGGGGGAGGGATGGGGGGGAGGGGCTGGGGGGGAGGGGCTGGGGGCGGGGCTGGGGGGGAGGGGCTGGGGGGGGATGGGGGGGAGGGGCTGGGGGCGGGGCTGGGGGGGAGGGGCTGGGGGGGGATGGGGGGGAGGGGCTGTACCAGACACAGAGAGGGAGGCAGTGCAGACCGGGCCCAGATCCTGAGACTCGGCGAGTCTGAGACACGGAGACACACACACAGAGACACACACACAGAGACACACACAGAGACACACACAGAGACACACACACAGAGACACACACACACAGAGACATACACACAGAGACACACACACAGAGACACACACACAGAGACACACACACAGAGACACACACAGAGACACACACAGAGACACACACAGAGACACACACAGAGACATGATGAGTCCATGGGTCTCTGTGTGGTGGTGAGTGGTGGTGGTGACTGTATGATGTTGGTGAGTGAGTGAGTGTGTTGGTGAGTGTCTCACCCCCCCTCACCCCCCCTCCCCCTGGCCTCCCTGTGTCTCTGCACTGCCCTCAGGGCACTGCGCCCCCCTCTCTGCTGCCCCCAGGGCACCGCGTGAGTGAGTGGTGGGTATGTGTGTTGATGAGTGTGTTGGTGAGTGAGTGGTGAGTGTGTTGTTGGTGGTGAGTGTGTGGGTGAGTGTGTGAGTGGGTGAGTGTGTGGGTGGGTGAGTGTGTGGGTGAGTGTGTGGGTGAGTGTGTGGTGAGTGGTGTGAGTGTGTGTGTGGGTGAGTGTGTGGGTGAGTGTGTGGGGGTGAGTGAGTGTGTGGGTGAGTGTGTGGGTGAGTGTGTGGGTGAGTGTGTGGGTGGGTGAGTGAGTGTGTGGGTGAGTGAGTGTGTTGGTGGGTGAGTGTGTGGGTGAGTGTGTGGGTGAGTGTGTGGGTGAGTGTGTGGGTGGGTGAGTGTGTGGGTGAGTGTGTGGGTGAGTGTGTGGGTGAGTGTGTGGGTGGGTGAGTGAGTGGGTGAGTGTGGTGGGTGAGTGTGTTGGTGAGTGGGTGAGTGTGTGGGTGAGTGTGTTGGTGAGTGAGTGTGTTGGTGTGTGGGTGAGTGTGTGGGTGAGTGTGTGGGTGAGTGAGTGTGTGGTGTGTGGGTGAGTGTGTGGGTGAGTGTGTGGGTGAGTGTGTGTGTGTGGTGTGTGGGTGAGTGTGTGGGTGAGTGTGTGGGTGAGTGAGTGTGTTGGTGTGTGGGTGAGTGTGTGGTGAGTGTGTTGGTGTGTGTGTGTGGTGGTGAGTGTGTTGGTGTGTGGTGAGTGTGTGGGTGAGTGTGTGGGGTGAGTGTGTGGGTGAGTGGGGTGAGTGTGTTGGTGAGTGTGTGGTGAGTGTGTGGGTGAGTGAGTGTGTTGGTGAGTGAGTGTGTTGGTGAGTGTGTGGGTGAGAGTGTTGGTGAGTGTGTGGGTGAGTGGGTGAGTGTGTTGGTGAGTGTGTGGTGAGTGTGTGGGTGAGTGAGTGTGTTGGTGAGTGAGTGTGTTGGTGAGTGTGTG
>NW_027621326.1:67500-70812 GCF_964198595.1 Lampetra fluviatilis | reverse complement strand
GCGGGGGAGCGAAGAGGACGTGAAACTTTGATGAATTTACCTCAGAGTCGCGTGGTGGGGTGTCGAGGCCTAGTACCGTGCAGAGCCTCCGGCCTCGCCTAGATTGCCCACCCGGCTGAGGCTGGGTACTGGGGCCGTTACCCCCCCCCCCCCCCCCCCCGCGCTACAATAATACTGTCTAATCGCTATAATTTTATTATCTACCGACCCTATAATAGTAATTGCACACATTGTGGTGGTGGGGGGGGGAGCCAAGAGGACGTGAAACTTTGATGAATTTACCTCAGAGTCGCGTGGTGGGTGTCGAGGCCTAGTACCGTGCAGAGCCTCCGGCCTCGCCTAGATTGCCCACCCGGCTGAGGCTGGGTACTGGGGCCGTTACCCCCCCCCCCCCCCGCGCTACAATAATACTGTCTAATCGCTATAATTTTATTATCTACCGACCCTATAATAGTAATTGCACACATTGTGGTGGGGGGGGGGGGGGAGCGAAGAGGACGTGAAACTTTGATGAATTTACCTCAGAGTCGCGTGGTGGGTGTCGAGGCCTAGTACCGTGCAGAGCCTCCGGCCTCGCCTAGATTGCCCACCCGGCTGAGGCTGGGTACTGGGGCCGTTACCCCCCCCCCCCCCGCGCTACAATAATACTGTCTAATCGCTATAATTTTATTATCTACCGACCCTATAATAGTAATTGCACACATTGTGGTGGGGGGGGGGGGAGCGAAGAGGACGTGAAACTTTGATGAATTTACCTCAGAGTCGCGTGGTGGGTGTCGAGGCCTAGTACCGTGCAGAGCCTCCGGCCTCGCCTAGATTGCCCACCCGGCTGAGGCTGGGTACCGGGGCCGTTACCCCCCCCCCCCCCCGCGCTACAATAATACTGTCTAATCGCTAAATCGCTATAATTTTATTATCTACCGACCCTATAATAGTAATTGCACACATTGTGGTGGGGGGGGGGGGGGGGGAGTGAAGAGGACGTGAAACTTTGATGAATTTACCTCAGAGTCGCGTGGTGGGGTGTCGAGGCCTAGTACCGTGCAGAGCCTCCGGCCTCGCCTAGATTGCCCACCCGGCTGAGGCTGGGTACTGGGGCCGTTACCCCCCCCCCCCCCCGCGCTACAATAATACTGTCTAATCGCTATAATTTTATTATCTACCGACCCTATAATAGTAATTGCACACATTGTGGTGGGGGGGGGGGGGGGGGGGAGCGAAGAGGACGTGAAACTTTGATGAATTTACCTCAGAGTCGCGTGGTGGGTGTCGAGGCCTAGTACCGTGCAGAGCCTCCGGCCTCGCCTAGATTGCCCACCCGGCTGAGGCTGGGTACCGGGGCCGTTACCCCCCCCCCCCCCCGCGCTACAATAATACTGTGTAATCGCTATAATTTTATTATCTACCGACCCTATAATAGTAATTGCACACATTGTGGTGGGCGGGGGAGTGAAGAGGACGTGAAACTTTGATGAATTTACCTCAGAGTCGCGTGTTAATGCGTGCGCATATTTTTAACGGGAATTAAAAATGGCGTCCACCCGGCAGCGAATGCGTCGCTACCCGTTGCCAGGGGCAACCGCCGTCCAATTAAACTGCGTATGGTCCGGCGACACACAGACAGACAGACACACACAGACAGACAGACAGACACACACAGACAGACAGACAGATTTGCGATTTTATATATATAGAAGAAGATGTGTGTGTATGTGTGTGTGTGTCTATCTGTGTGTGTGTCTATGTGTGTGTGTGTCTGTGTGTGTGTCTATGTGTGTATGTGTCTGTGTGTGTGTGTCTATCTGTGTGTGTGTGTGTCTGTGTGTGTGTCTGTGTGTGTGTCTATGTGTGTGTGTGTCTATGTGTGTGTCTGTGTGCAGGTGTTTGAGGGCACGTCTGGTATCGATGCTCGCAAGACGACTTGCGAGTTCACGGGGGACATCCTGCGCACTCCAGTGTCAGAGGATATGCTGGGTGAGTGACGCACACACACACACAGACACACACACACACACAGACACACACACAGACACACACACACAGAGACACACAGACACACACACATCTAGACACGGTGTGACGCACACACACAGACGCACACACATCTAGACACGGTGTGACGCACACACACAGACACACACACACATCTAGACACGGTGTGACGCACACACACAGACACACACACATCTAGACACGGTGTGACGCACACACACAGACACACACACATCTAGACACGGTGTGACGCACACACACAGACACACACACATCTAGACACGGTGTGACGCACACACACAGACGCACACACATCTAGACACGGTGTGACGCACACACACAGACACACACACACACATCTAGACACGGTGTGACGCACACACACAGACACACACACATCTAGACACGGTGTGACGCACACACACAGACACACACACATCTAGACACGGTGTGACACACACACACAGACACACACACATCTAGACATGGTGTGACACACACACACAGACACACACACATCTAGACACGGTGTGACGCACACACACAGACACACACACATCTAGACACGGTGTGACACACACACACAGACACACACACATCTAGACATGGTGTGACACACACACACAGACACACACACATCTAGACACGGTGTGACGCACACACACAGACACACACACATCTAGACACGGTGTGACGCACACACACAGACACACACACATCTAGACACGGTGTGACGCACGCACACAGACACACACACATCTAGACACGGTGTGACACACATACACAGACACACACACATCTAGACACGGTGTGACGCACACACACAGACACACACACATCTAGACACGGTGTGACACACACACACAGACACACACACATCTAGACACGGTGTGACGCACACACACAGACACACACACATCTAGACACGGTGTGACGCACGCACACAGACACACACACATCTAGACACGGTGTGACACACACACACAGACACACACACATCTAGACACGGTGTGACGCACACACACAGACACACACACATCTAGACACGGTGTGACGCACACACACAGACACACACACATCTAGACACGGTGTGACGCACGCACACAGACACACACACATCTAGACACGGTGTGACACACATACACAGACACACACACATCTAGACACGGTGTGACGCACACACACAGACACACACACATCTAGACACGGTGTGACACACACACACAGACACACACACATCTAGACACGGTGTGACGCACGCACACAGACACACACACATCTAGACACGGTGTGACGCACACACACAGACACACACACATC
>NW_027621326.1:50000-62500 GCF_964198595.1 Lampetra fluviatilis | reverse complement strand
TCTGTGTCTCTGTGTGTCTCTGTGTGTCTCTATGGGTCTCTGTGTGTCTCTGTGTCTCTGTGTGTCTCTGTGTGTCTCTATGTGTCTCTATGGGTCTCTGTGTGTCTCTATGGGTCTCTGTGTCTCTGTGTGTCTCTATGTGTCTCTATGGCTCTCTGTGTGTCTCTATGGGTCTCTGTGTATCTCTGTGTGTCTCTGTGTATCTCTGTGTGTCTCTATGGGTGTGTCTCTGTGTGTCTCTGTGTGTCTCTATGGGTCTCTGTGTGTCTCTGTGTGTCTTTGTGTGTCTCTGTGTGTCTCTATGGGTCTCTGTGTGTCTCTATGGGTAAGTCTCTGTGTGTCTCTATGGGTCTCTGTGTATCTCTGTGTGTCTCTGTGTATCTCTGTGTGTCTCTATGGGTGTGTCTCTGTGTGTCTCTGTGTGTCTCTCTATGGGTCTCTGTGTGTCTCTGCGCCCATCTCAGGCCAGCCCATCAACCCCCAGTCGCGCATCTACCCCGAGGAGATGATCCAGACGGGGATCTCGGCCATCGACACCATGAACAGCATCGCGCGCGGCCAGAAGATCCCAATCTTCTCCGCTGCTGGCTTGCCGCACAACGAGGTAGTGTCAGCAGCAGTAGTAGTATCAGTAGTAGTAGTATCAGTAGTAGTATCAGTAGTAGTATCAGTAGTAGTAGTATCAGTAGTAGTATCAGTAGTGTCAGCAGCAGTAGTAGTAGTATCAGCAGTAGTAGTATCAGTAGTAGTAGTATCAGCAGTAGTAGTATCAGTAGTAGTATCAGTAGTAGTAGTATCAGCAGTAGTAGTATCAGCAGTAGTAGTATCAGCAGTAGTAGTATCAGCAGTAGTAGTATCAGCAGTAGTAGTATCAGTAGTAGTAGTATCAGCAGTAGTAGTATCAGTAGTAGTAGTATCAGCAGTAGTAGTATCAGTAGTAGTAGTATCAGTAGTAGTAGTATCAGTAGTAGTAGTATCAGTAGTAGTAGTATCAGTAGTAGTAGTAGTATCAGCAGTAGTAGTATCAGCAGTAGTAGTATCAGCAGTAGTAGTATCAGTAGTAGTAGTATCAGCAGTAGTAGTATCAGCAGTAGTAGTATCAGCAGTAGTAGTATCAGCAGTAGTAGTATCAGTAGTAGTAGTATCAGTAGTAGTAGTATCAGCAGTAGTAGTATCAGCAGTAGTAGTATCAGTAGTAGTAGTATCAGCAGTAGTAGTATCAGCAGTAGTAGTATCAGCAGTAGTAGTATCAGTAGTAGTAGTATCAGCAGTAGTAGTATCAGCAGTAGTAGTATCAGCAGTAGTAGTATCAGTAGTAGTAGTATCAGTAGTAGTAGTATCAGCAGTAGTAGTATCAGCAGTAGTAGTATCAGTAGTAGTAGTATCAGTAGTAGTAGCATCAGCAGTAGTAGTATCAGCAGTAGTAGTATCAGTAGTAGTAGTATCAGTAGTAGTAGTATCAGCAGTAGTAGTATCAGTAGTAGTAGTATCAGTAGTAGTAGTATCAGTAGTAGTAGTATCAGCAGTAGTAGTATCAGTAGTAGTAGTATCAGCAGTAGTAGTATCAGCAGTAGTAGTATCAGCAGTAGTAGTATCAGCAGTAGTAGTATCAGTAGTAGTAGTATCAGTAGTAGTAGTATCAGTAGTAGTAGTATCAGCAGTAGTAGTAGTAGTAGTATCAGTAGTAGTAGTAGTATCAGCAGCAGTAGTATCAGCAGTAGTAGTATCAGTAGTAGTAGTATCAGCAGTAGTAGTATCAGTAGTAGTAGTAGTATCAGTAGTAGTAGTAGTATCAGCAGTAGTAGTATCAGCAGTAGTAGTATCAGCAGTAGTAGTATCAGTAGTAGTAGTATCAGCAGCAGTAGTATCAGCAGTAGTAGTATCAGTAGTAGTAGTAGTATCAGCAGTAGTAGTATCAGTAGTAGTAGTATCAGCAGTAGTAGTATCAGTAGTAGTAGTAGTATCAGCAGCAGTAGTATCAGCAGTAGTAGTATCAGCAGTAGTAGTATCAGCAGTAGTAGTATCAGCAGTAGTAGTATCAGCAGTAGTAGTATCAGTAGTAGTAGTATCAGTAGTAGTATCAGTAGTAGTAGTATCAGCAGTAGTAGTATCAGTAGTAGTAGTATCAGCAGTAGTAGTATCAGCAGTAGTAGTATCAGCAGTAGTAGTATCAGCAGTAGTAGTATCAGTAGTAGTAGTATCAGCAGTAGTAGTATCAGTAGTAGTAGTATCAGCAGTAGTAGTATCAGCAGTAGTAGTATCAGTAGTAGTAGTATCAGTAGTAGTAGTATCAGTAGTAGTAGTATCAGCAGTAGTAGTATCAGCAGTAGTAGTATCAGCAGTAGTAGTATCAGCAGTAGTAGTATCAGCAGTAGTAGTATCAGCAGTAGTAGTATCAGTAGTAGTAGTATCAGTAGTAGTAGTATCAGCAGTAGTAGTATCAGCAGTAGTAGTATCAGTAGTAGTAGTATCAGCAGTAGTAGTATCAGTAGTAGTAGTATCAGTAGTAGTATCAGCAGTAGTAGTATCAGCAGTAGTAGTATCAGCAGTAGTAGTATCAGCAGTAGTAGTATCAGCAGTAGTATCAGTAGTAGTAGTATCAGCAGTAGTAGTATCAGCAGTAGTAGTATCAGCAGTAGTATCAGTAGTAGTAGTATCAGCAGTAGTAGTATCAGCAGCAGTAGTATCAGCAGTAGTATCAGTAGTAGTAGTATCAGCAGTAGTAGTATCAGCAGTAGTAGTATCAGCAGTAGTATCAGTAGTAGTAGTATCAGCAGTAGTAGTATCAGTAGTAGTAGTATCAGCAGTAGTAGTATCAGCAGTAGTAGTATCAGCAGTAGTAGTATCAGCAGTAGTAGTATCAGCAGTAGTAGTATCAGCAGTAGTAGTATCAGCAGTAGTAGTATCAGTAGTAGTAGTATCAGCAGTAGTAGTATCAGCAGTAGTAGTATCAGCAGTAGTAGTATCAGCAGTAGTAGTATCAGCAGTAGTAGTATCAGCAGTAGTAGTATCAGCAGTAGTAGTATCAGTAGTAGTAGTATCAGCAGTAGTAGTATCAGCAGTAGTAGTATCAGTAGTAGTAGTATCAGCAGTAGTATCAGCAGTAGTAGTATCAGTAGTAGTAGTATCAGCAGTAGTAGTATCAGTAGTAGTATCAGTAGTAGTATCAGCAGTAGTAGTATCAGTAGTAGTAGTAGTATCATCAGTAGTAGTATCAGCAGTAGTAGTATCAGCAGTAGTAGTATCAGTAGTAGTATCAGTAGTAGTAGTATCAGCAGTAGTAGTATCAGTAGTAGTAGTATCAGTAGTAGTATCAGTAGTAGTAGTATCAGTAGTAGTATCAGCAGTAGTAGTATCAGCAGTAGTAGTATCAGTAGTAGTATCAGTAGTAGTAGTATCAGCAGTAGTAGTATCAGTAGTAGTAGTATCAGTAGTAGTATCAGCAGTAGTAGTATCAGTAGTAGTAGTATCAGTAGTAGTAGTATCAGTAGTAGTAGTATCAGTAGTAGTAGTATCAGCAGTAGTAGTATCAGTAGTAGTAGTATCAGTAGTAGTAGTATCAGCAGTAGTAGTATCAGTAGTAGTATCAGCAGTAGTAGTATCAGTAGTAGTAGTATCAGTAGTAGTAGTATCAGCAGTAGTAGTATCAGCAGTAGTAGTATCAGCAGTAGTAGTATCAGCAGTAGTAGTATCAGCAGTAGTAGTATCAGTAGTAGTATCAGTAGTAGTATCAGCAGTAGTAGTATCAGCAGTAGTATCAGCAGTAGTAGTATCAGCAGTAGTAGTATCAGTAGTAGTAGTAGTATCAGCAGTAGTAGTATCAGCAGTAGTAGTATCAGTAGTAGTAGTATCAGCAGTAGTAGTATCAGCAGTAGTAGTATCAGCAGTAGTAGTATCAGTAGTAGTAGTATCAGCAGTAGTAGTATCAGCAGTAGTAGTATCAGCAGTAGTAGTATCAGCAGTAGTAGTATCAGCAGTAGTAGTCAGCAGTAGTAGTATCAGCAGTAGTAGTATCAGTAGTAGTAGTATCAGTAGTAGTAGTATCAGTAGTAGTAGTATCAGTAGTAGTAGTATCAGCAGTAGTATCAGCAGTAGTAGTATCAGCAGTAGTAGTATCAGTAGTAGTAGTATCAGTAGTAGTAGTATCAGCAGTAGTATCAGCAGTAGTAGTATCAGCAGTAGTAGTATCAGTAGTAGTAGTATCAGCAGTAGTAGTATCAGTAGTAGTAGTATCAGCAGTAGTATCAGCAGTAGTATCAGCAGTAGTAGTATCAGTAGTAGTATCAGTAGTAGTAGTATCAGTAGTAGTATCAGTAGTAGTAGTATCAGTAGTAGTAGTATCAGCAGTAGTAGTATCAGTAGTAGTAGTATCAGCAGTAGTAGTATCAGCAGTAGTAGTATCAGTAGTAGTAGTATCAGCAGTAGTAGTATCAGTAGTAGTAGTATCAGTAGTAGTAGTATCAGCAGTAGTATCAGCAGTAGTAGTATCAGCAGTAGTAGTATCAGTAGTAGTAGTATCAGTAGTAGTAGTATCAGCAGTAGTAGTATCAGCAGTAGTAGTATCAGCAGTAGTAGTATCAGCAGTAGTAGTATCAGCAGTAGTAGTATCAGTAGTAGTAGTATCAGTAGTAGTAGTATCAGCAGTAGTAGTATCAGTAGTAGTAGTATCAGTAGTAGTAGTATCAGCAGTAGTAGTATCAGCAGTAGTAGTATCAGTAGTAGTAGTATCAGTAGTAGTAGTATCAGCAGTAGTAGTATCAGTAGTAGTAGTATCAGTAGTAGTAGTATCAGCAGTAGTAGTATCAGTAGTAGTAGTATCAGTAGTAGTAGTATCAGCAGTAGTAGTATCAGTAGTAGTAGTATCAGCAGTAGTAGTATCAGTAGTAGTATCAGTAGTAGTAGTATCAGCAGTAGTAGTATCAGCAGTAGTAGTATCAGTAGTAGTAGTATCAGTAGTAGTAGTATCAGTAGTAGTAGTATCAGTAGTAGTAGTATCAGTAGTAGTAGTATCAGTAGTAGTAGCAGTAGTAGTAGTATCAGTAGTAGTAGTATCAGTAGTAGTAGTATCAGTAGTAGTAGCAGTAGTAGTAGTATCAGTAGTAGTAGTATCAGTAGTAGTAGTATCAGTAGTAGTAGTATCAGCAGTAGTAGTATCAGCAGTAGTAGTATCAGTAGTAGTAGTATCAGTAGTAGTAGTATCAGTAGTAGTAGTATCAGCAGTAGTAGTATCAGTAGTAGTAGTAGTATCAGCAGTAGTAGTATCAGTAGTAGTAGTATCAGCAGTAGTAGTATCAGTAGTAGTAGTAGTATCAGCAGCAGTAGTATCAGCAGTAGTAGTATCAGCAGTAGTAGTATCAGCAGTAGTAGTATCAGCAGTAGTAGTATCAGCAGTAGTAGTATCAGTAGTAGTAGTATCAGTAGTAGTATCAGTAGTAGTAGTATCAGCAGTAGTAGTATCAGTAGTAGTAGTATCAGCAGTAGTAGTATCAGCAGTAGTAGTATCAGCAGTAGTAGTATCAGCAGTAGTAGTATCAGCAGTAGTAGTATCAGCAGTAGTAGTATCAGTAGTAGTAGTATCAGCAGTAGTAGTATCAGTAGTAGTAGTATCAGCAGTAGTAGTATCAGCAGTAGTAGTATCAGCAGTAGTAGTATCAGCAGTAGTAGTATCAGCAGTAGTAGTATCAGCAGTAGTAGTATCAGCAGTAGTAGTATCAGCAGTAGTAGTATCAGCAGTAGTAGTATCAGTAGTAGTAGTATCAGCAGTAGTAGTATCAGCAGTAGTAGTATCAGCAGTAGTAGTAGCAGTAGTAGTATCAGCAGTAGTATCAGTAGTAGTAGTATCAGCAGTAGTAGTATCAGCAGTAGTAGTATCAGTAGTAGTAGTATCAGTAGTAGTAGTATCAGTAGTAGTATCAGCAGTAGTAGTATCAGCAGTAGTAGTATCAGCAGTAGTAGTATCAGCAGTAGTAGTATCAGCAGTAGTAGAATCAGTAGTAGTAGTATCAGCAGTAGTAGTATCAGTAGTAGTAGTATCAGCAGTAGTAGTATCAGCAGTAGTAGTATCAGTAGTAGTAGTATCAGTAGTAGTAGTATCAGTAGTAGTAGTATCAGTAGTAGTATCAGTAGTAGTAGTATCAGTAGTAGTAGTATCAGCAGTAGTAGTATCAGTAGTAGTAGTATCAGTAGTAGTATCAGTAGTAGTAGTATCAGTAGTAGTAGTATCAGTAGTAGTAGTATCAGTAGTAGTATCAGTAGTAGTAGTATCAGTAGTAGTAGTATCAGTAGTAGTAGTATCAGTAGTAGTAGTATCAGCAGTAGTAGTATCAGTAGTAGTATCAGCAGTAGTAGTATCAGTAGTAGTATCAGTAGTAGTAGTATCAGTAGTAGTAGTATCAGTAGTAGTAGTATCAGCAGTAGTATCAGCAGTAGTAGTAGTATCAGTAGTAGTATCAACAGTAGTAGTATCAGCAGTAGTAGTATCAGTAGTAGTAGTATCAGCAGTAGTAGTATCAGTAGTAGTAGTATCAGTAGTAGTAGTATCAGCAGTAGTAGTATCAGCAGTAGTAGTATCAGTAGTAGTAGTATCAGTAGTAGTAGTATCAGTAGTAGTAGTATCAGCAGTAGTATCAGCAGTAGTAGTATCAGCAGTAGTAGTATCAGCAGTAGTAGTATCAGTAGTAGTAGTATCAGTAGTAGTAGTATCAGCAGTAGTAGTATCAGTAGTAGTATCAGCAGTAGTAGTATCAGCAGTAGTAGTATCAGCAGTAGTAGTATCAGCAGTAGTAGTATCAGTAGTAGTAGTATCAGTAGTAGTAGTATCAGTAGTAGTAGTATCAGCAGTAGTATCAGCAGTAGTAGTAGTATCAGCAGTAGTATCAGCAGTAGTAGTATCAGCAGTAGTAGTATCAGTAGTAGTAGTATCAGCAGTAGTAGTATCAGCAGTAGTAGTATCAGTAGTAGTAGTATCAGCAGTAGTAGTATCAGCAGTAGTAGTATCAGCAGTAGTAGTATCAGCAGTAGTAGTATCAGCAGTAGTAGTATCAGCAGTAGTAGTATCAGTAGTAGTAGTATCAGCAGTAGTAGTATCAGTAGTAGTAGTATCAGCAGTAGTAGTATCAGTAGTAGTAGTATCAGTAGTAGTAGTATCAGCAGTAGTAGTATCAGCAGTAGTAGTATCAGTAGTAGTATCAGCAGTAGTAGTATCAGCAGCAGTAGTATCAGCAGTAGTAGTATCAGTAGTAGTAGTATCAGCAGTAGTAGTATCAGCAGTAGTAGTATCAGTAGTAGTAGTATCAGCAGTAGTAGTATCAGCAGTAGTAGTATCAGTAGTAGTAGTATCATTAGTAGTAGTATCAGTAGTAGTAGTATCAGCAGTAGTAGTATCAGCAGTAGTAGTATCATCATCATCATCATCAGCTGTAGTAGCACCATCACCATCACCATCATCATCAGTAGTATCACCATCATCATCAGTAGTATCATCATCATCATCAGTAGTATCATCATCAGTATCATCATCATCAGTAGTATCATCATCATCATCAGTAGCATCATCATCAGCTGTAGTAGCACCATCATCATCAGTAGTATCATCATCATCAGTAGTATCATCATCATCAGCTGTAGTAGCACCATCACCATCATCATCAGTAGTATCATCATCATCATCATCAGTAGCATAATCATCAGGTGTAGTAGCACCATCATCATCAGTAGTATCATCATCAGCTGTAGTAGCACCATCACCATCATCATCAGTAGTATCATCATCATCAGCTGTAGTAGCACCATCATTATCAGTAGTAGTATCATCATCAGTAGTATCATCATCATCATCATCAGTAGTATCATCATCATCAGCTGTAGTAGCACCATCACCATCATCATCAGTAGTATCATCATCATCATCATCAGCTGTAGTAGCACCATCATCATCAGTAGTATCATCATCATCATCATCAGCTGTAGTAGCACCATCATCATCAGTAGCATAATCATCAGGTGTAGTAGTATCATCATCATCAGTAGTATCATCATCATCATCATCAGTAGTATCATCATCATCATCATCATCAGTAGCATCATCATCAGCTGTAGTAGCACCATCATCATCAGTAGTAGCATCATCATCAGTAGTATCATCATCATCATCATCAGCTGTAGTAGCATCATCATCATCATCAGTAGTATCATCATCATCATCAGTAGTAGTAGCATCATCATCATCATCAGTAGCATCATCATCATCAGTAGTATCATCATCATCAGTAGTATCATCATCATCATCATCAGTAGTATCATCATCATCAGTAGTATCATCATCATCAGTAGCATCATCATCATCATCATCAGTAGTATCATCATCATCATCAGTAGTAGTAGCATCATCATCATCATCAGTAGCATCATCATCATCAGTAGTATCATCATCATCAGTAGTATCATCATCATCAGTAGTATCATCATCATCATCAGTAGTATCATCATCATCATCATCAGTAGCACCATCATCATCATCAGTAGCATCATCATCATCAGTAGCAGTAGCGTCATCATCATCAGCTGTAGTAGCACCATCATCATCATCAGTAGCATCATCATCATCAGTAGTATCATCATCATCAGTAGCAGTAGCGTCATCATCATCATCAGTAGTATCATCATCATCAGTAGTATCATCATCATCAGTAGCAGTAGCATCATCATCATCATCAGTAGTATCATCATCATCAGTAGCATCATCATCATCAGTAGCGTCATCATCATCATCAGTAGCACCATCATCATCATCAGTAGCATCATCATCATCAGTAGCATCATCATCATCAGTAGCGTCATCATCATCATCAGTAGCAGTAGCGTCATCATCATCAGTAGTAGTAGCATCATCATCATCATCAGTAGTATCATCATCATCAGTAGTAGTAGCATCATCATCATCATCAGTAGCATCATCATCATCAGTAGCGTCATCATCATCATCAGTAGCAGTAGCGTCATCATCATCAGTAGTAGTAGCGTCATCATCATCATCAGTAGTAGTAGCATCATCATCATCATCAGTAGTATCATCATCATCATCAGTAGTATCATCATCATCAGCTGTAGTAGCACCATCACCATCATCAGTAGTATCATCATCATCAGTAGCATCATCATCAGCTGTAGTAGCACCATCACCATCATCATCAGTAGTATCATCATCATCAGTAGTATCATCATCATCAGTAGCATCATCATCAGCTGTAGTAGCACCATCACCATCATCATCAGTAGTATCATCATCATCAGTAGTATCATCATCATCATCATCAGTAGCATCATCATCAGCTGTAGTAGCACCATCACCATCATCATCAGCAGTATCATCATCATCATCAGTAGCAGTAGCGTCATCATCATCATCAGTAGTATCATCATCATCATCAGTAGTATCATCATCATCAGTAGTATCATCATCATCAGTAGTATCATCATCATCATCAGTAGTATCATCATCATCATCAGTAGTATCATCATCAGTAGTATCATCATCATCATCATCATCAGCTGTAGTAGCACCATCACCATCATCATCAGTAGCATCATCATCATCAGTAGCATCATCATCAGCTGTAGTAGCACCATCACCATCATCATCAGTAGTATCATCATCATCATCAGTAGTATCATCATCATCATCAGATGTAGTAGCACCATCACCATCATCATCAGTAGTATCATCATCATCAGTAGTATCATCATCATCATCAGTAGCATCATCAGCTGTAGTAGCACCATCACCATCATCATCAGTAGTATCATCATCATCAGTAGCATCATCATCAGCTGTAGTAGCACCATCACCATCATCATCAGTAGTAGCATCATCATCATCATCATCAGTATCATCATCATCATCATCAGCTGTAGTAGCACCATCACCATCATCATCAGTAGTATTATCATCATCAGTAGCATCATCATCAGCTGTAGTAGCACCATCATCATCAGTAGTATCATCATCATCATCATCAGCTGTAGTAGCATCATCATCAGTAGTATCATCATCATCAGTAGTATCATCATCATCATCAGTAGTATCATCATCATCATCAGTAGTATCATCATCAGTATCATCATCATCAGTAGCACCATCATCATCATCATCAGTAGTATCATCATCAGTAGTATCATCATCATCAGTAGTATCATCATCATCATCATCAGTAGTATCATCATCATCATCAGTAGCATCATCATCAGCTGTAGTAGCACCATCACCATCATCATCAGTAGTATCATCATCATCATCAGTAGCATCATCATCAGCTGTAGTAGCACCATCACCATCATCATCAGTAGTATCATCATCATCATCAGCTGTAGTAGCACCATCACCATCATCATCAGCACCACCATCATCATCATCATCAGCTGTAGTAGCACCACCACCACCATCATCATCAGCACCACCACCATCATCATCATCAGCTGTAGTAGCACCACCACCACCATCATCATCAGCACCATCACCACCACCATCATCATCAACACCACCATCATCATCAGCACCATCACCACCACCATCATCATCATCAACACCACCACCACCATCATCATCAGCACCACCATCATCATCAACACCACCATCATCATCAGCACCATCACCACCACCATCATCATCAACACCACCATCATCATCAGCACCATCAACACCACCATCATCATCAACACCACCACCACCACCATCATCATCAGCACCATCATCACCATCAGCACCATCAACACCACCATCATCATCAACACCACCATCATCATCAGCACCATCAACACCACCATCATCATCAGCACCATCACCACCACCATCATCATCAGCACCATCACCACCATCATCATCATCAGCACCATCACCACCACCATCATCATCAGCACCATCAACACCACCATCATCATCAGCACCATCACCACCACCATCATCATCAGCACCATCACCACCACCATCATCATCAGCACCATCACCACCACCATCATCATCAGCACCATCACCACCACCATCATCATCAGCACCATCACCACCATCATCATCATCAGCACCATCACCACCACCATCATCATCAGCACCATCACCACCACCATCATCATCAACACCACCATCATCATCAGCACCATCACCACCACCATCATCATTAACACCACCACCACCACCATCATCATCAACACCACCACCACCACCATCATCATCAGCACCATCACCACCACCATCATCATCAGCACCATCACCACCATCATCATCATCAGCACCATCACCACCACCATCATCATCAGCACCATCACCACCACCACCATCATCATTAACACCACCACCATCATCATCAGCACCATCACCACCATCATCATCAGCACCATCACCACCATCATCATCAACACCACCATCATCATCATCAGCACCATCACCACCACCATCATCATCAGCACCATCACCACCATCATCATCATCAGCACCATCACCACCACCATCATCATCAGCACCATCAACACCACCATCATCATCAGCACCATCACCACCACCATCATCATCAGCACCATCACCACCACCATCATCATCAGCACCATCACCACCACCATCATCATCAGCACCATCACCACCACCATCATCATCAGCACCATCACCACCACCATCATCATCAGCACCATCACCACCACCATCATCATCAGCACCATCACCACCACCATCATCATCAGCACCATCACCACCACCATCATCATCAGCACCATCACCACCACCATCATCATCAGCACCATCACCACCACCATCATCATCAGCACCACCACCACCACCATCATCATCACCACTATCACCACCATCATCATCAGCACCATCACCACCATCACCACCACCACCACCATCATCATCATCAGCACCACCACCACCACCATCATCATCACCACTATCACCACCATCATCATCAACACCACCACCACCACCATCATCATCAGCACCATCAACACCACCATCATCATCAACACCACCACCACCATCATCATCAGCACCATCACCACCATCATCATCAGCACCATCACCACCATCACCACCACCACCACCATCATCATCAACACCACCACCACCACCATCATCATCACCATCATCATCAGCACCATCAACACCACCATCATCATCAACACCACCACCACCATCATCATCAGCACCATCACCACCACCATCATCATCAGCACCACCACCACCACCATCATCATCACCACCACCACCACCATCATCATCATCAGCACCACCACCACCACCATCATCATCACCACTATCACCACCATCATCATCAACACCACCACCACCACCATCATCATCACCATCATCATCAGCACCATCAACACCACCATCATCATCAACACCACCACCACCATCATCATCAGCACCATCACCACCATCATCATCAGCACCATCACCACCATCACCACCACCACCACCATCATCATCAACACCACCACCACCACCATCATCATCA
>NW_027621326.1:42500-45000 GCF_964198595.1 Lampetra fluviatilis | reverse complement strand
GACAACTTTGCTATCGTCTTCGCTGCCATGGGGGTACTCACTCACTCGCTTAGTCACTCACTCACTCACTTAGTCACTCACTCACTCACTTAGTCACTCACTTAGTCACTCACTTAGTCACTCACTCACTCACTTAGTCACTCACTCACTCACTTAGTCACTCACTTAGTCACTCACTTAGTCACTCACTCACTCACTTAGTCACTCACTCACTTAGTCACTCACTCACTCACTCACTCACTTAGTCACTCACTCACTCACTTAGTCACTCACTTAGTCACTCACTTAGTCACTCACTCACTCACTTAGTCACTCACTCACTCACTTAGTCACTCACTCACTCACTCACTCACTCACACACTCACTCACTCACTCGCTCACTCACTCGCTCACTCGCTCGCTCGCTCGCTCGCTCACTCACTCACTCACTCGCTCACTCACTCACTCACTCACTCGCTCACTCGCTCACTCGCTCGCTCACTCACTCACTCACTCGCTCGCTCACTCGCTCACTCGCTCGCTCGCTCGCTCACTCACTCACTCACTCGCTCACTCACTCACTCACTCACTCGCTCGCTCACTCACTTAGTCACTCACTCACTCACTTAGTCACTCACTCACTCACTTAGTCACTCACTTAGTCACTCACTCACTCACTTAGTCACTCACTCACTCACTCACTTAGTCACTCACTCACTCACTTAGTCACTCACTTAGTCACTCACTCACTCACTTAGTCACTCACTCACTCACTTAGTCACTCGCTCGCTCACTCACTCACTCACTTAGTCACTCACTCACTCGCTCGCTCGCTCACTCACTCACTCACTCGCTCGCTCACTCACTCACTCACTTAGTCACTCACTCACTTAGTCACTCACTCACTTAGTCGCTCGCTCGCTCACTCACTCACTTAGTCACTCACTCGCTCGCTCGCTCGCTCATTCGCTCATTCGCTGGTGAAGAAGGGGAGGGACGTGATGGACTACAGCGATGACAACTTTGCTATCGTCTTCGCTGCCATGGGGGTACTCACTCACTCACTCAGTCACTCACTCACTCGCTCACTCACTTAGTCACTCACTCGCTCGCTCGCTCACTCACTCACTCGCTCGCTCGCTCGCTCACTCACTCACTCACTCGCTCACTTAGTCACTCACTTAGTCACTCACTTAGTCTCTCACTCACTCACTTAGTTAGTCACTCACTAACTTACTTAGTCACTCACTCACTCACTCACTTAGTCACTCACTCACTTACTTAGTCACTCACTCACTCACTTAGTCACTCACTCACTCACTTAGTCACTCACTCACTCACTCACTTAGTCACTCACTCACTCACTTAGTCACTCACTCACTCACTTAGTCACTCACTCACTCACTCGCTCACTCACTCACTTAGTCACTCACTCGCTCGCTCACTCGCTCACTCACTTAGTCACTCACTCACTCACTCACTTAGTCACTCACTCACTCACTTAGTCACTCACTCACTCACTTAGTCACTCACTCACTTACTTAGTCACTCACTCACTCACTCACTTAGTCACTCACTCACTCACTTAGTCACTCACTCACTCACTTAGTCACTCACTCACTCGCTCACTCGCTCACTCACTCACTTAGTCACTCACTCACTCGCTCGCTCACTCGCTCACTCACTTAGTCACTCACTCACTCACTTAGTCACTCACTCACTCACTTAGTCACTCACTCACTCACTCACTTAGTCACTCACTCGCTCGCTCACTCGCTCATTCGCTGGTGAAGAAGGGGAAGGACGTGATGGACTACAGCGATGACAACTTTGCTATCGTCTTCGCTGCCATGGGGGTACTCACTCACTCACTTAGTCACTCACTCACTCACTTAGTCACTCACTCACTCAGTCACTCACTTAGTCACTCACTTAGTCACTCACTCACTCACTTAGTCACTCGCTCACTCACTTACTTAGTCACTCGCTCGCTCGCTCACTCACTCGCTCACTCGCTCACTCGCTCGCTCGCTCACTCACTCGCTCACTCAGTCACTCACTCACTCACTTAGTCACTCAGTCACTCACTTAGTCACTCACTCACTCACTTAGTCACTCACTTAGTCACTCACTTAGTCACTCACTCACTCACTTAGTCACTCACTCACTCACTTAGTCACTCACTTAGTCACTCACTTAGTCACTCACTCACTCACTTAGTCACTCACTCACTCACTTAGTCACTCACTCACTCACTTAGTCACTCACTCACTCACTTAGTCACTCACTCACTCACTTAGTCACTCACTCACTCACTTAGTCACTCACTTAGTCACTCACTTAGTCACTCACTCACTCACTTAGTCACTCACTCACTCACTTAGTCACTCACTCACTCACTCACTCACTCAGTCACTCACTCACTCAGTCACTCACTCACTCACTTAGTCACTCACTCACTCACTTAGTCACTCACTTAGTCACTCACTCACTCACTTAGTCACTCACTCACTCACTTAGT
>NW_027621326.1:35000-37500 GCF_964198595.1 Lampetra fluviatilis | reverse complement strand
TGTGTGTGTGTGTGTAACACTGTGTGTGTGTGTGTGTAACACTGTGTGTGTGTGTAACACTGTGTGTGTGTGTGTGTAACACTGTGTGTGTGTGTGTGTAACACTGTGTGTGTGTGTGTGTAACACTGTGTGTGTGTGTGTGTAACACTGTGTGTGTGTGTGTGTAACACTGTGTGTGTGTGTGTAACACTGTGTGTGTGTGTGTGTAACACTGTGTGTGTGTGTGTGTAACACTGTGTGTGTGTGTGTGTGACACTGTGTGTGTGTGTGTGACACTGTGTGTGTGTGTACTACACTGTGTGTGTGTGTGTGTGTAACACTGTGTGTGTGACACTGTGTGTGTGTGTAACACTGTGTGTGTGTGTGTGTACTACACTGTGTGTGTGTGTGTGTGTACCACACTGTGTGTGTGTGTGTGTGTACCACACTGTGTGTGTGTGTGTGTGTTTAACACTGTGTGTGTGTGTGTGTGTACCACACTGTGTGTGTGTGTACCACACTGTGTGTGTGTGTGTGTTTAACACTGTGTGTGTGTGTGTGTGTACTACACTGTGTGTGTGTGTAACACTGTGTGTGTGTGTGTGTGACACTGTGTGTGTGTGTGTAACACTGTGTGTGTGTGTGTACCACACTGTGTGTGTGTGTACCACACTGTGTGTGTGTGTGTAACACTGTGTGTGTGTGTGTGTAACACTGTGTGTGTGTGTGTAACACTGTGTGTGTGTGTGTGTGACACTGTGTGTGTGTGTGTAACACTGTGTGTGTGTGTGTGTACCACACTGTGTGTGTGTGTGTTTAACACTGTGTGTGTGTGTGTGTACCACACTGTGTGTGTGTGTACTACACTGTGTGTGTGTGTAACACTGTGTGTGTGTGTGTGTACCACACTGTGTGTGTGTGTGTTTAACACTGTGTGTGTGTGTGTGTACCACACTGTGTGTGTGTGTACCACACTGTGTGTGTGTGTGTGTACCACACTGTGTGTGTGTGTGTGTACCACACTGTGTGTGTGTGTGTGTGTAACACTGTGTGTGTGTGTGTGTGTACCACACTGTGTGTGTGTGTACCACACTGTGTGTGTGTGTGTGTACTACACTGTGTGTGTGTGTGTGTTTAACACTGTGTGTGTGTGTGTGTGTACTACACTGTGTGTGTGTTTAACACTGTGTGTGTGTGTGTTTAACACTGTGTGTGTGTGTGTGTACTACACTGTGTGTGTGTGTGTACTACACTGTGTGTGTGTGTGTGTGTACCACACTGTGTGTGTGTGTGTGTGTGTTTAACACTGTGTGTGTGTGTGTGTGTACCACACTGTGTGTGTGTGTACCACACTGTGTGTGTGTGTGTGTTTAACACTGTGTGTGTGTGTGTGTGTACTACACTGTGTGTGTGTGTAACACTGTGTGTGTGTGTGTGTGACACTGTGTGTGTGTGTGTAACACTGTGTGTGTGTGTGTACCACACTGTGTGAGTGTGTACCACACTGTGTGTGTGTGTGTAACACTGTGTGTGTGTGTGTGTAACACTGTGTGTGTGTGTGTAACACTGTGTGTGTGTGTGTGTGACACTGTGTGTGTGTGTGTAACACTGTGTGTGTGTGTGTGTACCACACTGTGTGTGTGTGTGTTTAACACTGTGTGTGTGTGTGTGTACCACACTGTGTGTGTGTGTACTACACTGTGTGTGTGTGTAACACTGTGTGTGTGTGTGTGTACCACACTGTGTGTGTGTGTACCACACTGTGTGTGTGTGTGTGTACCACACTGTGTGTGTGTGTGTTTAACACTGTGTGTGTGTGTGTGTACCACACTGTGTGTGTGTGTACCACACTGTGTGTGTGTGTGTGTACCACACTGTGTGTGTGTGTGTGTACCACACTGTGTGTGTGTGTGTGTGTAACACTGTGTGTGTGTGTGTGTGTACCACACTGTGTGTGTGTGTACCACACTGTGTGTGTGTGTGTGTTTAACACTGTGTGTGTGTGTGTGTTTAACACTGTGTGTGTGTGTGTGTACTACACTGTGTGTGTGTTTAACACTGTGTGTGTGTGTGTTTAACACTGTGTGTGTGTGTGTGTACTACACTGTGTGTGTGTGTGTACTACACTGTGTGTGTGTGTGTGTGTACCACACTGTGTGTGTGTGTAACACTGTGTGTGTGTGTGTGTAACACTGTGTGTGTGTACCACACTGTGTGTGTGTGTGTGTGTAACACTGTGTGTGTGTGTACCACACTGTGTGTGTGTGTGTGTGTTTAACACTGTGTGTGTGTGTGTGTAACACTGTGTGTGTGTGTGTGTAACACTGTGTGTGTGTGTGTGTAACACTGTGTGTGTGTACCACACTGTGTGTGTGTGTGTGTAACACTGTGTGTGTGTGTACCACACTGTGTGTGTGTGTGTGTGTTTAACACTGTGTGTGTGTGTGTGTAACACTGTGTGTGTGTGTGTGTGTAACACTGTGTGTGTGTGTTTAACACTGTGTGTGTGTGTGTGTAACAC
>NW_027621326.1:22500-27500 GCF_964198595.1 Lampetra fluviatilis | reverse complement strand
GTGTGTGTGTGCGTGTGTGTGTGACTGTGTGTGTGTGTATCTGTGTGTGTCTCACTGTGTGTGTGTGTGTATCTGTGTGTGTGTGTGTGTGTGACTGTGTGTGTGTGTGTGTGTGACTGTGTGTGTGTGTGTATGAACTGTGTGTGTCTCACTGTGTGTGTGTGTGTATCTGTGTGTGTGTGACTGTGTGTGTGTGTGTATCTGTGTGTGTGTGTGTGTGTGACTGTGTGTGTGTCACTGTGTGTGTGTGTATCTGTGTGTGTGTGTGTGTGACTGTGTGTGTGTGTGTCTGTGTGTGTCTCACTGTGCGTGTGTGTGTGTGACTGTGTGTGTGTGTGTCTGTGTGTGTGTCTGTGTGTGTGTGTGTCTCACTGTGCGTGTGTGTGTGTGACTGTGTGTGTGTGTGTCTGTGTGTGTGACTGTGCGTGTGTGTGTGTGACTGTGTGTGTGTGTGTGTGTCTGTGTGTGTCTCACTGTGTGTGTGTGTGTCTGTGTGTGTCTCACTGTGCGTGTGTGTGTGTGACTGTGTGTGTGTGTGTCTGTGTGTATGAACTGTGTGTGTCTCACTGTGTGTGTGTCTCACTGTGTGTGTGTCTCACTGTGTGTGTGTCTCACTGTGTGTGTGTCTCACTGTGTGTGTGTATCTGTGTGTGTGTGACTGTGTGTGTGTCACTGTGTGTGTGTGTCTGTGTGTGTGTGTGTGTCTCACTGTGTGTGTGTCTCACTGTGTGTGTGTCTCACTGTGTGTGTGTCTCACTGTGTATCTGTGTGTGTGTGTGTCTGTGTGTGTCTCACTGTGCGTGTGTGTGTGTGACTGTGTGTGTGTGTATCTGTATGTGTGTGACTGTGTGTGTGTGTGTGACTGTGTGTGTGACTGTGTGTGTGACTGTGTGTGTGTCTCACTGTGTGTGTGTATCTGTGTGTGTGACTGTGTGTGTGTCTCACTGTGTGTGTGTGTGTATCACTGTGTGTGTGTGTATCTGTGTGTGTGTATCACTGTGTGTGTGTGACTGTGTGTGTCTCACTGTGTGTGTGTGTATCTGTGTGTGTGTCTCACTGTGTGTGTGTGACTGTGTGTGTGTATCTGTGTGTGTGTATCACGGTGTGTGTGTGTCTCACTGTGTGTGTGTGACTGTGTGTGTGTATCTGTGTGTGTGTATCACTGTGTGTGTGTGTCTCACTGTGTGTGTGTCTCACTGTGTGTGTGTGTGTGTGACTGTGTGTGTGTGTGTGACTGTGTGTGTGTGTGTGACTGTGTGTGTGTGACTGTGTGTGTGTGTGTGTGTGACTGTGCGTGTGTGTCTGTGTGTGTGTGTGACTGTGTGTGTGTGTGACTGTGTGTGTGTGACTGTGTGTGTGTGTGACTGTGTGTGTGTGTCACTGTGTGTGTGTATCTGTGTGTGTGTATCACTGTGTGTGTGTGTGTGTGTGACTGTGTGTGTGTGTGTATGAACTGTGTGTGTCTCACTGTGTGTGTGTGTATCTGTGTGTGTGTGACTGTGTGTGTGTGTGTCTGTGTGTGTCTCACTGTGCGTGTGTATCTGTGTGTGTGTGACTGTGTGTGTCTCACTGTGTGCGTGTGCGTGTGTGTGTGTGTGTGCGTGTGACTGTGTGTGTGTGTGTGACTGTGTGTGTGTGTGTGACTGTGTGTGTGTGTGTGTGTGTGTCTCACTGTGTGTGTGTCTCACTGTGTGTGTGTGTGTGACTGTGTGTGTGTGTGTGACTGTGTGTGTGTGTGTGTGTGTCTCACTGTGTGTGTGTCTCACTGTGTGTGTGTGTGTGACTGTGTGTGTGTGTGTGTGTATCACTGTGTGTGTGTGTGTCTCACTGTGTGTGTGACTGTGTGTGTGTGTGTGACTGTGTGTGTGTGTGTGTGTGTCTCACTGTGTGTGTGACTGTGTGTGTGTGTGACTGTGTGTGTGTGTGTGTGTCTGTGTGTGTCTCACTGTGTGTGTGTGTGTCTGTGTGTGTGTGTGTCTGTGTGTGTGACTGTGCGTGTGTGTGTGTGACTGTGTGTGTGTGTCTGTGTGTGTCTCACTGTGTGTGTGTGTGTCTGTGTGTGTCTCACTGTGCGTGTGTGTGTGTGACTGTGTGTGTGTGTGTGCGTGTGTGTGTGTCTGTGTGTGTGTCTGTGTGTGTGACTGTGTGTGTGTGTGTGTGACTGTGTGTGTGTGTGTGTGTGTCTCACTGTGTGTGTGTGTGTGTGACTGTGTGTGTGTGTGTGTCTGTGTGTGTCTCACTGTGCGTGTGTGTGTGTGACTGTGTGTGTGTGTGTGCGTGTGTGTGTGTCTGTGTGTGTGTCTGTGTGTGTGACTGTGTGTGTGTGTGTGTGACTGTGTGTGTGTGTGTGTGTCTCACTGTGTGTGTGTCTCACTGTGTGTGTGTGTGTGTCTGTATGTGTCTCACTGTGTGTGTGTGTGACT
Source organism: Lampetra fluviatilis (assembly GCF_964198595.1). Lineage (NCBI taxonomy): Eukaryota > Metazoa > Chordata > Hyperoartia > Petromyzontiformes > Petromyzontidae > Lampetra > Lampetra fluviatilis. The sequence goes on along the minus strand of NW_027621326.1, from coordinate 25,077 downwards.
GTGTGTGTGTGTGTGTCTGTGTGTGTGTGTGTCTGTATGTGTCTCACTGTGTGTGTGTGTGTCTGTGTGTGTGTGTGTGACTGTGTGTGTGTGTGACTGTGTGTGTGTGTGACTGTGTGTGTCTCACTGTGTGTGTGTGTATCTGTGTGTGTGTCTCACTGTGTGTGTGTCTCACTGTGTGTGTGTGTGTGACTGTGTGTGTGTGTGTGTGACTGTGTGTGTGTGACTGTGTGCGTGTGACTGTGTGTGTGTGTGTGACTGTGTGTGTGTGTGTGTGACTGTGTGTGTGACTGTGTGTGTGTGTGTGTGACTGTGTGTGTGTGACTGTGTGTGTGTGTGTGTGTCTCACTGTGTGTGTGTCTCACTGTGTGTGTGTGTGTGTCTGTATGTGTCTCACTGTGTGTGTGTGTGACTGTGTGTGTGTGTGTGTGTGTCTGTGTGTGTGTGTGTCTGTATGTGTCTCACTGTGTGTGTGTGTGTCTGTGTGTGTGTGTGTGACTGTGTGTGTGTGTGACTGTGTGTGTCTCACTGTGTGTGTGTGTATCTGTGTGTGTGTCTCACTGTGTGTGTGTCTCACTGTGTGTGTGTGTGTGACTGTGTGTGTGTGTGTGTGACTGTGTGTGTGTGACTGTGTGCGTGTGACTGTGTGTGTGTGTGACTGTGTGTGTGTGTGTGTGACTGTGTGTGTGACTGTGTGTGACTGTGTGTGACTGTGTGTGTGTGTGTGTGTGTGTGACTGTGTGTGTGTGTGACTGTGTGTGTGCGTGACTGTGTGTGTGTGTGTGTGACTGTGTGTGCGTGACTGTGTGTGTGTGTGTGTGTGCGTGTGTGCGTGTGACTGTGTGTGCGTGTGACTGTGTGTGTGACTGTGTGTGACTGTGTGTGTGTGTGTGTGTGCGTGTGTGTGTGTGTGTGTGTGTGACTGTGTGTGTGTGTGTGTGTGTATCTGTGTGTGTGTGTGTGACTGTGTGTGTGTCTGTGTGTGTGACTGTGTGTGTGTGACTGTGTGTGACTGTGTGTGTGTGACTGTGTGTGTGTGTGACTGTGTGTGTGTGTGACTGTGTGTGTGTGTGACTGTGTGTGTGTGACTGTGTGTGTGTGTGACTGTGTGTGTGTGTGACTGTGTGCGTGTGTGTGTGTGTGTGTATCTGTGTGTGTGTCTCACTGTGTGTGTGTCTCACTGTGTGTGTGTGTGTGTGTGACTGTGTGTGTGTGTGACTGTGTGTGACTGTGTGTGTGTGTGTGACTGTGTGCGTGACTGTGTGTGTGTGTGTGACTGTGTGTGTGCGTGTGTGTGTGTGTGTGTGACTGTGTGTGTGTGACTGTGTGTGTGTGTGTGTGTGTGACTGTGTGTGTGTGTGTGACTGTGTGTGTGTGTGTGTGACTGTGTGTGTGTGTGACTGTGTGTGTGTGTGTGTGTGTGTGACTGTGTGTGTGTGTGACTGTGTGTGTGTGTGTGTGTGACTGTGTGTGTGTGTGTGACTGTGTGTGTGTGTGTGACTGTGTGTGTATCTGTGTGTGTGTCTCACTGTGTGTGTGTCTCACTGTGTGTGTGTGTGTGACTGTGTGTGTGTGTGTGTGCGTGTGCGTGTGTGTGCAGCATCGAGCGAATCATCACCCCGCGTCTGGCGCTCACAGCTGCCGAGTTCCTGGCGTACCAGTGCGAGAAACACGTGCTGGTCATCCTCACCGACATGAGCTCCTACGCAGAGGCACTACGTGAGGTACCTACACACTCACACACACACCTAGACACACACACACACACACTCACACACACACTCACACGTACCAGTGCGAGAAACACGTGCTGGTCATCCTCACCGACATGAGCTCCTACGCAGAGGCACTACGTGAGGTACCTACACACTCACACACACACCTAGACACACACACACTCACACACACACTCACACGTACCAGTGCGAGAAACACGTGCTGGTCATCCTCACCGACATGAGCTCCTACGCAGAGGCACTACGTGAGGTACCTACACACTCACACACACACCTAGACACACACACACACACACTCACACACACACTCACACACACACTCACACACACACACACACAGTCACACACACTCACACACACTCACACACTCACACACTCACTCACACACTCACACGTACCAGTGTGAGAAACACGTGCTGGTCATCCTCACCGACATGAGCTCCTACGCAGAGGCACTACGTGAGGTACCTACACACACTCACACACACACCTAGACACACACACACACACACTCACACACACACTCACACACACACTCACACACACACACACACAGTCACACACACTCACACACACTCACACACTCACACACTCACTCACACACTCACACGTACCAGTGCGAGAAACACGTGCTGGTCATCCTCACCGACATGAGCTCCTACGCAGAGGCACTACGTGAGGTACCTACACACTCACACACACACCTAGACACACACACACACACACTCACACACACACTCACACACACACTCACACACACACACACACAGTCACACACACTCACACACACTCACACACTCACACACTCACTCACACACTCACACGTACCAGTGTGAGAAAC
>NW_027621326.1:7500-17500 GCF_964198595.1 Lampetra fluviatilis | reverse complement strand
ACTCACCCACCCACTCACTCACCCACCCACCCACTCACCCACCCACTCACCCACCCACCCACTCACCCACCCACCCACTCACCCACCCACCCACCCACTCACCCACTCACTCACCCACCCACCCACCCACTCACCCACTCACCCACTCACTCACCCACCACCCACCCACCCACTCACTCACCCACCCACCCACCCACCCACCCACCCACCCCACCCACCCACCCACCCACCCACCCACTCACCCACCCACCCACCCACTCACCCACTCACCCACCCACCCACCCACTCACCCACCCACCCACTCACCCACCCACTCACCCACCCACTCACCCACCCACCCACCCACTCACCCACCCACTCACCCACCCACTCACCCACCCACCCACCCACCCACTCACTCACCCACCCACCCACCCACTCACCCACTCACCCACCCACCCACCCACCCACCCACTCACCCACCCATCCACCCACTCACCCACCCACCCACCCACTCACCCACCCACTCACCCACTCGCCAACTCACCCACCCACCCACCCACTCACTCACCCACCCACCCACTCACCCACCCACCCACCCACTCACCCACCCACCCACCCACCCACTCACCCACCCACCCACCCACTCACCCCCCACTGTGTCTCTGTGCTGTGCAGGTCTCAGCGGCGCGTGAGGAGGTCCCAGGCCGTCGTGGTTTCCCGGGCTACATGTACACCGACCTGGCCACCATCTACGAGCGCGCCGGCAGGGTGGAAGGTCGGGGAGGGTCCATCACCCAGATCCCCATCCTCACCATGCCCAACGATGGTCAGCGGCACGACACTCGCCCGCCCGCTCGCTCGCCTCGCCCGCTCGCTCAGCCACTCGCTCAGCCACTCGCTCACTCGCTCACTCGCCCGCCCGCTCGCTCGCCCGCTCGCCCGCTCGCTCAGCCACTCGCTCAGCCACTCGCTCGCTCGCTCAGCCGCTCGCATCGCTCGCTCACTCAGCCACTCGGTCACTCGCTCACTCGCTCGCTCACCCGCTCAGCCACTCGCTCAGCCACTCGCTCATTCGCTCGCTCGCTCAGCCGCTCGCTCGCTCAGCCACTCAGCCACTCGCTCAGCCATTCGCTCACTCGCTCACTCAGCCACTCAGCCACTCACTCACTCAGCCACTCAATGACTCACTCACTCACTCAGCCACTCAATGACTCACTCACTCACTCAATCACCCACTCACTCGCTCAGCCACTCGCTCACTCGCTCGCTCGCTCACCCGCTCGCCCGCTCGCTCAGCCACTCGCTCAGCCACTCGCTCACATCGCTCGCTCGCTCAGCCGCTCGCTCGCTCGCTTGCTCGCTCACTCGCTCGCTCACCTGCTCGCTCACCCGCTCAGCCACTCGCTCAGCCACTCGTTCACTCGCTCACTCGCCCGCCCGCTCGCCCGCTCGCTCAGCCACTCGCTCAGCCGCTCGCTCAGCCGCTCGCTCGCTCGCTCACTCGCTCGCTCGCTCGCTCACCTGCTCGCTCACCCGCTCAGCCACTCGCTCAGCCACTCGTTCACTCGCTCACCTCGCCCGCCCGCTCGCCCGCTCGCCCGCTCGCCCGCTCGCTCAGCCACTCGCTCAGCCACTCGCTCACTCGCTCGCTCGCTCAGCCGCTCGCTCGCTCGCTCGCTCACTCGCTCGCTCACCTGCTCGCTCACCCGCTCAGCCACTCGCTCAGCCACTCGTTCACTCGCTCGCTCGCTCACTCGCTCGCTCACCTGCTCGCTCACCCGCTCAGCCACTCGCTCAGCCACTCGTTCACTCGCTCACTCGCTCGCTCGCTCACTCGCTCGCTCACCTGCTCGCTCACCCGCTCAGCCACTCGCTCAGCCACTCGTTCACTCGCTCACTCGCTCGCTCGCTCACCCGCTCGCTCGCTCGCTCACACCGCTCGCTCACCCGCTCACTCACCCGCTCGCTCAGCCACTCAGCCACTTGCTCAGCCGCTCGCTAGCTCGCTCACCCGCTCGCTCACCCGCTCACTCACCCGCTCGCTCAGCCACTCAGCCACTTGCTCAGCCGCTCGCTAGCTCGCTCACCCCGCTCGCTCACCCGCTCACTCACCCGCTCGCTCAGCCACTCAGCCACTTGCTCAGCCGCTCGCTAGCTCGCTCACTCGCTCGCTCACCCGCTCGCTCACACCGCTCAGCCACTCGCTCGCTCGCTCACTCGCTCAGCCGCTCACTTGCTCAGCCGCTCACTCACTCGCTCACTGGCCCGCTCAGCCGCTCAGCCGCTCGCTTGTTCGCTCGCTCACCCGCTCGCTCAGCCACTCGCTCACCCACTCAGTTGCTCTCCCAGCCGCTCGCTCAACCACTCGCTCGCTCGCTCACCCACTCATTCACTCAGCCACTCAATCACCCACTCACTCGCTCACCCACTCACCCGCCCACTGACTCACCCACCCAATCACTCACTCACTCACTCGCTCACCCACTCGCTCGCTCAGCCACTCGCTCGCCCGCTCGCCCGCTCACCCACTCACTCGCTCACCCACTCAATCACTCGCTCACTCAATCACTCGCTCACTCACTCGCTCGCTCACTCACTCGCTCACCCGCTCGCCCCCGCCCGCTCACCCGCTCGCTCACTTGTTCACCCGCTCGCTCAGCCGCTCGCTCGCCCGCTCACCCGCTCGCTCACCCGCTCACCTGCTCGCTTGCCCACTCACCCACTCGTTCACTCAGCCACCCACTCACCCACTAACCCACCCCCCCCACTCACTCACCCCCCCACCCACCACCCACCCACTCACCCACCCACTCACCCACTCACTAACCCACTCACTCACTCACCCACCCACTCACTCACTCACCCACCTACCCACCTACCCACCCACTCACTCACCCACTCACCCACCCACTCACCCACCCCCCCACACACCCACTCACCCACTCACTCACCCACTCACCCACTCACTCACCCACTCACCCACTCACCCACCCACTCACCCACTCACTCACCCCCCCACTCACCCCCCCACCCCCCCACTCACCCACCCACTCACCCACTCACCCACTCACTCACCCACCCACCCACTCACCCACTCACCCACCCACCCACCCACTCACCCACTCACCCACTCACCCACCCACCCACTCACCCACCCACTCACCCACTCACCCACCCACTCACCCACTCACTCACCCACTCACCCACTCACCCACTCACTCACCCACCCCCCCACCCACCCCCCCACCCACCCCCCCACTCACCCCCCCACTCACCCACCCACTCACCCACCCCCCCACCCACCCCCCCACTCACCCACTCACCCACTCACCCCCCCACCCACCCCCCACCCCCACCCCCCCACCCCCCCCACCCCCCCACTCACCCCCCCACTCACCCCCCCACCCACCCACTCACCCACCCACTCACCCACCCACTCACCCACTCACCAACTCACCCACTCACCCACTCACTCACCCACCACCCACTCACCCCCCCACTCACCCCCCCACCCACCCCCCCACCCACCCCCCCCACCCCCACCCCCCCCACCCCACCCACCCCCCCACTCACCCCCCCACTCACCCCCCCACCCACCCCCCCACCCACACCCCCCCCACCCCACCCACCCCCCGTGTTGTAGACATCACCCACCCCATCCCGGACCTGACTGGCTACATCACTGAGGGTCAAATCTACGTGGACCGTCAACTTCACAACCGCCAGGTGGGTGGGTGGGGGGGTGGGTGGGGGGGTGGGTGAGTGGGTGGGTGGGGGGGTGGGTGGGGGGGTGGGTGAGTGGGTGGGGGGGTGGGTGGGTGGGTGAGTGGGTGGGTGGGTGAGTGGGTGGGTGGGTGAGTGGGTGGGTGGGTGGGTGAGTGGGTGGGTGGGTGGGTGGGTGGGTGAGTGGGTGGGTGGATGGGTGAGTGGGTGGGTGGGTGAGTGGGTGGGTGGGTGGGTGAGTGAGTGTGTGGGTGGGTGAGTGGGTGTGTGGGTGGGTGAGTGGGTGAGTGAGTGTGTGGGTGGGTGAGTGGGTGAGTGAGTGTGTGGGTGGGTGAGTGGGTGAGTGAGTGAGTGGGTGGGTGAGTGAGTGAGTGGGTGGGTGGGTGAGTGGGTGGGTGAGTGGGTGTGTGGGTGGGTGGGTGGGTGGGTGAGTGGGTGGGTGGGTGGGTGGGTGGGGGGGTGGGTGGGTGAGTGAGTGGGTGGGTGGGTGAGTGAGTGGGTGGGTGGGTGAGTGAGTGGGTGGGTGGGTGAGTGAGTGGGTGGGTGGGTGAGTGAGTGGGTGGGTGGGTGAGTGAGTGGGTGGGTGGGTGAGTGAGTGGGTGGGTGGGTGAGTGAGTGGGTGGGTGGGTGGGTGAGTGAGTGGGTGGGTGGGTGGGTGAGTGGGTGGGTGGGTGGGTGAGTGGGTGGGTGGGTGAGTGGGTGGGTGGGTGGGTGAGTGGGTTGGTGGGTGGGTGGGTTGGTGGGTGGGTGGGTTGGTGGGTGGGTGGGTGTGTGTGTGTGTGGGTGGGTGGGTGGGTGTGTGTGTGTGTGTGTGGGTGGGTGGGTGGGTGTGTGTGTGTGTCTGTGTGTGTGTCTCTGTGTCACTGTGTGTGTGTGTCACTGTGTGTGTGTCACTGTGTGTGTGTCACTGTGTGTGTGTCACTGTGTGTGTGTCACTGTGTGTATCACTGTGTGTGTGTCACTGTGTGTGTCACTGTGTGTGTGTCACTGTGTGTGTCACTGTGTGTGTGTCACTGTGTGTGTGTCACTGTGTGTGTGTCACTGTGTGTGTGTCACTGTGTGTATCACTGTGTGTGTGTCTGTGTGTGTGTGTCACTGTGTGTGTGTCACTGTGTGTGTGTCACTGTGTGTGTGTCACTGTGTCACTGTGTGTGTGTCACTGTGTGTGTCACTGTGTGTGTGTCACTGTGTGTGTCACTGTGTGTATCACTGGGTCTGTATCACTGTGTGTGTCACTGTGTGTGTGTCTGTGTGTGTGTGTCACTGTGTGTGTGTCACTGTGTGTGTGTCACTGTGTGTATCACTGTGTGTGTCACTGTGTGTGTGTCACTGTGTGTGTCACTGTGTGTGTGTCACTGTGTGTGTGTCACTGTGTGTATCACTGTGTGTGTCACTGTGTGTGTGTCACTGTGTGTGTGTCACTGTGTGTGTGTCACTGTGTGTGTGTCACTGTGTGTGTGTCACTGTGTGTGTCACTGTGTGTGTGTCACTGTGTGTGTGTCACTGTGTGTGTGTCACTATGTGTGTGTCACTATGTGTGTGTCACTGTGTGTGTCACTGTCACTGTGTGTGTGTCACTGTGTGTGTGTCACTGTGTGTGTGTCACTGTGTGTGTGTGTCACTGTGTGTGTGTGTCACTGTGTGTGTGTGTCACTGTGTGTGTGTGTGTGTGTCACTGTGTGTGTGTCACTGTGTGTGTGTCACTGTATGTGTGTCACTGTGTGTGTGTGTCACTGTGTGTGTGTCACTGTGTGTGTGTCACTGTGTGTGTGTGTCACTGTGTGTGTGTGTCACTGTGTGTGTGTCACTGTGTGTGTGTCACTGTGTGTGTGTCACTGTGTGTGTGTCACTGTGTGTGTCACTGTGTGTGTGTCACTGTGTGTGTGTCACTGTGTGTGTGTCACTGTGTGTGTGTCACTGTGTGTGTGTGTGTGTCACTGTGTGTGTCACTGTGTGTGTGTCACTGTGTGTGTCACTGTGTGTGTCACACTGTGATTGTGTCACTGTGTGTGTGTGTGTGTGTCACTGTGTGTGTGTCACTGTGTGTGTCACTGTGTGTGTGTGTGTCACTGTGTGTGTCACACTGTGAGTGTGTCACTGTGTGTGTCACTGTGTGTGTGTCACTGTGTGTGTGTCACTGTGTGTGTCACTGTGTGTGTGTGTCACTGTGTGTGTCACTGTGTGTGTGTCACTGTGTGTGTCACTGTGTGTGTGTCACTGTGTGTGTCACTGTGTGTCACTGTGTGTGTGTGTGTGTCACTGTGTGTGTGTGTGTCACTGTGTGTGTGTCACTGTGTGTGTGTCACTGTGTGTGTGTGTGTGTCACTGTGTGTGTCACACTGTGAGTGTGTCACTGTGTGTGTCACTGTGTGTGTGTCACTGTGTGTGTGTCACTGTGTGTGTCACTGTGTGTGTGTGTGTGTCACTGTGTGTGTCACTGTGTGTGTGTGTGTGTCACTGTGTGTGTCACACTGTGAGTGTGTCACTGTGTGTGTGTGTGTGTCACTGTGTGTGTCACTGTGTGTGTGTGTGTCACTGTGTGTGTCACACTGTGAGTGTGTCACTGTGTGTGTGTGTGTCACTGTGTGTGTGTCACTGTGTGTGTCACTGTGTGTGTCACTGTGTGTGTGTCACTGTGTGTGTCACTGTGTGTGTGTCACTGTGTGTGTGTCACTGTGTGTGTGTGTGTGTGTCACTGTGTGTGTGTGTGTCACTGTGTGTGTGTGTGTGTGTCACTGTGTGTGTGTCACTGTGTGTGTGTCACTGTGTGTGTGTGTGTCACTGTGTGTGTGTGTGTGACGCTGTGTGTGTGTGTGTGTGTCACTGTGTGTGTGTGTCACTGTGTGTGTGTGTCACTGTGTGTGTCACTGTGTGTGTCACTGTGTGTGTGTGTGTGTCACTGTGTGTCACTGTGTGTGTGTCACTGTGTGTGTGTCACTGTGTGTGTGTCACTGTGTGTGTCACTGTGTGTGTGTCACTGTGTGACTGTGTGTGTGTGTCACTGTGTGTGTGTGTCACTGTGTGTGTCACTGTGTGTGTCACGTGTGTGTGTCACTGTGTGTGTGTGTCACTGTGTGTGTCACTGTGTGTGTGTGTCACTGTGTGTGTGTCACACAGATCTACCCCCCCATCAACGTGCTCCCATCTCTGTCGCGTCTCATGAAGTCGGCCATCGGTGCCGGGATGACTCGCAAAGACCACGCAGACGTCTCCAACCAGCTGGTGCAGCCACCACCACAACCACCACCACCACCACCACCACAACCACCACCACAACCACCACCACAACCAGCACCACCACCACCACCACCACCAGCACCACCACCAGCACCACCACCACTACCACCACCACCACAACCACCACCACCACCACCACAACCACCACCACAACCACCACAACCACCACAACCACCACAACCACCACCACCACAACCACCACAACCACCACAACCACCACCACCACAACCACCACCACCACAACCACCACAACCACCACCACAACTACCACCACAACCACCACCACCACCACCACAACCACTACAACCACCACCACAACCACCACCACTACTACCATCACCACTACCACCACTACTACTACCACTACCACCACCACCACAACCACCACAACCACCACCACAACCACAACTACCACCACCACCACCACCACAACCACCACCACAACCACCACAACCACAACCACCACCACAACCACCACAACCACCACAACCACCACCACCACAACCACAACCACCACCACAACCACAACCACCACCACTACTACAACCACCACCACAACCACAACCACCACAACCACCACCACCACCACCACAACCACCACCACAACCACCACGACCACAACCACAACCACCACCACCACAACCACAACAACAACCACCACAACCACCACAACCACAACAACAACCACCACCACCACCACAACCACAACAACAACCACCACCACCACAACCACCACCACTACCACCACCACCACCACCACCACAACCACAACCACCACCACCACCACAACCACAACCACCACCACAACCACTACAACCACCACAACCACCACCACTACAACCACCACCACCACCACCACAACCACCACCACCACCACAACCACAACCACCACCACAACCACCACAACCACCACCACAACCACCACAACCACCACAACCACCACCACAACCACCACCACCACCACCACCACCACAACAACCACCACCACAACCACCACCACCACCACAACCACCACAACCACCACCACCACAACCACCACTACTACTACCACCACCACCACTACCACAACCACCACAACCACCACCACCACCACCACCACCACAACCACCACCACCACCACAACCACAACCACCACCACCACCACCACTACCACAACCACCACAACCACCACTACTACCACCACAACCACCACTACCACCACCACCACAACCACCACCACCACCACCACTACCACAACCACCACAACCACCACCACCACCACCACCACCACAACCACCACCACCACCACAACCACAACCACCACAACCACCACAACCACCACAACCACAACCACCACCACCACCACCACTACCACAACCACCACCACCACCACAACCACCACAACCACCACAACCACCACCACCACAACCACCACCACTACCACCACAACCACCACAACCACCACAACCACCACTACCACAACCACCACCACCACCACAACCACCACAACCACCACAACCACCACAACCACCACAACCACCACCACTACTACAACCACCACCACTACCACAACCACCACCACCACCACCACAACCACCACCACCACCACAACCACAACCACCACCACAACCACCACCACCACCACAACCACCACCACCACCACAACCACCACAACCACCACAACCACCACCACCACAACCACCACAACCACCACAACCACCACCACCACCACAACCACCACAACCACCACCACCACAACCACCACCACAACCACCACAACCACCACCACCACAACCACCACCACCACAACCACCACGACCACCACCACAACCACCACCACAACCACCACAACCACCACCACCACAACCACCACAACCACCACAACCACCACGACCACCACCACAACAACCACCACCACCACAACCACCACAACCACCACCACCACAACCACCACAACCACCACCACCACCACCACAACCACCACCACCACCACAACCACAACCACCACCACCACCACCACCACAACCACCACCACCACAACCACCACCACCACAACCACCACCACAACCACCACCACAACCACCACAACCACCACCACCACAACCACCACAACCACCACAACCACCACCACCACCACAACCACCACAACCACCACAACCACCACCACCACAACCACCACCACAACCACCACAACCACCACAACCACCACCACCACAACCACCACCACCACAACCACCACGACCACCACCACAACCACCACAACCACCACAACCACCACCACCACAACCACCACAACCACCACAACCACCACGACCACCACCACAACAACCACCACCACCACAACCACCACAACCACCACCACCACCACCACAACCACCACGACCACCACCACGACCACCACCACAACCACCACAACCACCACCACCACAACCACCACAACCACCACAACCACCACGACCACCACCACAACAACCACCACCACCACAACCACCACAACCACCACCACCACCACCACAACCACCACGACCACCACCACAACCACCACCACCACCACCACAACCACCACCACTACTACTACCACTACTACCACCACCACCATCACAACCACCACAACCACCACCACCACAACCTCTGTGTCTCTGTGTGTCTCTGTGTGTCTGTGTGTGTCTCACTGCGTGTGTCTCTCTGTGTCTCTGTGTCTGTGTGTGTGTCTCTGTATGTCTGTGTGTCTCACTGTGTGTGTGTCTCTGTGTGTCTCTGTGTGTGTGTGTCTCTGTGTGTCTCTGTGTGTCTCTGTGTCTGTGTGTGCGTGTCTGTGTGTGTCTCTGTGTGTCTCTGTGTCTCTGTATGTGTCTCTCTGTGTGTGTGTCTATGTCTCTGCGTGTGTCTGTGTGTCTGTGTGTGCGTGTCGGTGTGTGTGTCTGTGTGTGTCTGTCTCTCTGTGTGTGTCTCTCTCTCTCTCTGTGTGTCTCTGTGTGTCTGTGTGTCTCACTGCGTGTGTCTCTCTGTGTCTCTGTGTCTGTGTGTGTGTCTCTGTATGTCTGTGTGTCTCACTGTGTGTCTCTCACTCCGTGTGTCT
>NW_027621326.1:0-2500 GCF_964198595.1 Lampetra fluviatilis | reverse complement strand
ACTCACCAGCTCACTCACCAGCTCACTCACTCACTCACCCACTCAACCACAATCACCACAACCACCACAACCACCACAACCACCACCACAACCACCACCACGGTGTTGTCCACCCCGTTTGACCTGCAGCTGTTGCCGTAGTCACTGTCGTAGCTCCTCCCCCTACTCCCCCCTCCCTCCCCCCCCCTCCCCCCCTCCCCTCCCTCCTCCCCCCCCCTCCCTCCCTCCCTCCCCTCCCTCCCCCCCTCCCCCCCCTCCTCCCTCCCTCCCTCCCTCACCTCCCTCCCCCCCCCCCCCCCCCTCCTCCCTCCCTCCCTCCCTCCCTCACCTCCCCCCCTCCCCCCCTCCCCCCCCCCCTCCCTCCCTCCCCTCCTCCCTCTCTCCCCCCCCTCCCTCCCCCCCCTCCCTCCCTCCCTCTCCCTCCCCCCTCCCTCCCTCCCCTCCCTCCCCTCTCTCCCTCCCCCCCCCTCCCCCCCCCTCCTCCCTACCTTCCCTCCCCCCCTCCCCCCCTCCCTCCCCCCCCCTCCCTCCCTCCCTCCCCCCCCCTCCCTCCCTCCCTCTCCCTCCACTCCCCCCCTCCCCCCCCCCTCCCCCCCCTCTCCCCCCCTCTCCCTCTCCTCCCCCCCCTCCCCCCCCTCCCTCCCCCCTCCCTCCCCTCCTCCTCCCCCCCCTCCCCTCCTCCCTCCCCCCCTCCCTCTCCTCCCCCCCCTCCCCCCCCTCCCTCCCCCCTCCCTCCCCTCCCTTCCCTCCCCCCCTCCCCCCCTCCTCCCCCCCTCCTCCCCCCCTCCTCCCCCCCTCCTCCCCCCCCCTCCTCCCTCCTCCCTCCCCCCCTCCCTCCCCTCTCGCTACATTCCCCGTATTCTGTGTTTTGCAATTCCCCCCCCGTGATGTGAAAGTGTCTCTGTGCGTCTCCTGAAGTAGATTTCTCTCCCTCGCCCCCATCACCATCATCATCATCGCGAGGATGATGGTGATGGTGATGATGATGCTACTGATGCTGCCATTCGTGTTTGCTGTTCGTGGCCGTGTTGTGATCTCAAGGATGTAATAAAACCAATGTTGATGTCCTGTGGATTTGTCTCCTGGCGTTCACGATGGCCGTGTGGGAGACGCTGAGACCCTGGGGTCAGGGGTCAGGGTTCAAGCCCTGGGTCTGGGTGTCTCTCTCAGGGGGTTCACGGTGGCCGTGTGGGAGACACTCAGACCCTGGGGTCAGGGGTCAGGGTTCAGGCCCTGGGTCTGGGTGTCTCTCTCTCTGGGGGTTCACGATGGCCATGTGGGAGACACTGAGACCCTGGGGTCAGGGTTCAAGCCCTGGGTCTGGGTGTCTCTCTCTCAGGGGGTTCACGATGGCCGTGTCGGAGACACTGAGACCCTGGGGTCAGGGTTCAGGCCCTGGGTCTGGGTGTCTCTCTCTCAGGGGGTTCACGATGGCCGTGTGGGAGACACTGAGACCCTGGGGTCAGGGTTCAAGCCCTGGGTCTGGGTGTCTCTCTCAGGGGGTTAACGATGACCGTGTGGGAGACGCTGAGACCCTGGGGTCAGGGGTCAGGGTTCAAGCCCTGGGTCTGGGTGTCTCTCTCAGGGGGTTAACGATGACCGTGTGGGAGACGCTGAGACCCTGGGGTCAGGGTTCAAGCCCTGGGTCTGGGTGTCTCTCAGGGGGTTCACGATGACCGTGTGGGAGACGCTGAGACCCTGGGGTCAGGGTTCAAGCCCTGGGTCTCTCTCTCAGGGGGTTCACGATGACCGTGTGGGAGACGCTGAGACCCTGGGGTCAGGGGTCAGGGTTCAAGCCCTGGGTCTGGGTGTCTCTCTCTCAGGGGGTTCACGATGGCCGTGTGGGAGACGCTGAGACCCTGGGGTCAGGGGTCAGGGTTCAAGCCCTGGGTCTGGGTGTCTCTCTCTCTCTCAGGGGGTTCACGATGGCCGTGTCGGAGACGCTGAGACCCTGGGGTCAGGGTTCAAGCCCTGGGTCTGGGTGTCTCTCTCAGGGGGTTCACGATGACCGTGTGGCAGACACTGAGACCCTGGGGTCAGGGTTCAAGCCCTGGGTCTGGGTGTCTCTCTCTCTCTCAGGGGGTTCACGATGACCGTGTGGGAGACACTGAGACCCTGGGGTCAGGGTTCAAGCCCTGGGTCTGGGTGTCTCACTCAGGGGGTTCACGATGACCGTGTGGGAGACACTGAGACCCTGGGGTCAGGGTTCAAGCCCTGGGTCTGGGTGTCTCTCTCTCTCTCAGGGGGTTCACGATGGCCGTGTCAGAGACACTGAGACCCTGGGGTCAGGGTTCAAGCCCTGGGTCTGGGTGTCTCTCTCAGGGGGTTGACGATGACCGTGTGGGAGACACTGAGACCCTGGGGTCAGGGTTCAAGCCCTGGGTCTGGGTGTCTCTCTCAGGGGGTTCACGATGACCGTGTGGGAGACACTGAGACCCTGGGGTCAGGGTTCAAGCCCTGGGTCTGGGTGTCTCTCTCAGGGGGTTCACGATGGCCGTGT
>NW_027621325.1:40000-43870 GCF_964198595.1 Lampetra fluviatilis | reverse complement strand
TGTGTGGTCAACATCTGGGATCGGATGTCGTGGTCAATATCTGGGTCGGATGTCGTGGTCAACATCTGGGTCGGATGTGTGGTCAACATCTGGGTCGGATATGTGGCTAACATCAGGGTCGGATATGTGGTCAACATCTGGGTCGGATATGTGACTATCATCTGGGTCGGATATGTGGTCAACATCTGGGTCGTGATGTGTGGTCAACATCTGGGTCGGATGTGTGGTCAACATCTGGGTCGATGTGTGTCAACATCTGGGTCGGATGTGTGGTCAATATCTGGGTCGGATATGTGGCTAACATCTGGGTCGGATATGTGGTCAACATCTGGGTCGGATATGTGGCTAACATCTGGGTCGGATATGTGGTCAACATCTGGGTCGGATGTGTGGTCAACATCTGGGTCGGATGTGTGGTCAATATCTGGGTCGGATGTGTGGTCAACATCTGGGTCGGATGTGTGGTCAATATCTGGGTCGGATATGTGGCTAACATCTGGGTCGGATATGTGGCTAACATCAGGGTCGGATATGTGGTCACATCTGGGTCGGATATGTGGCTAACATCTGGTCGGATATGTGGTCAACATCTGGGTCGGATATGTGGCTAACATCAGGGTCGGATATGTGGTCAACATCTGGGTCGGATATGTGGCTAACATCAGGGTCGGATATGTGGTCAACATCTGGGTCGGATATGTGGCTAACATCTGGGTCGGATATGTGGTCAACATCTGGGTCGGATATGTGACTATCATCTGGGTCGGATATGTGGTCAACATCTGGTCGGATATGTGGCTAACATCAGGATCGGATATGTGGTCAACATCTGGGTCGGATATGTGGCTAACATCTGGGTCGGATATGTGGTCAACATCTGGGTCGGATATGTGACTATCATCTGGGTCGGATATGTGGTCAACATCTGGGTCGGATATGTGGCTATCATCTGGGTCGGATATGTGGTCAACATCTGGGTCGGATATGTGGCTAACATCGGGGTCGGATATGTGGTCAACATCTGGGTCGGATATGTGGCTAACATCAGGGTCGGATATGTGTCAACATCTGGGTCGGATATGTGGCTAACATCAGGGTCGGATATGTGGTCAACATCTGGGTCGGATATGTGATGACGTTGCACTGTATCGTGGTCTCTTATCGCCTCTGTTGATCCTTTCGTGTTGTGACGGTCGCGGTTATTATTTAGCTTCTATATTATACGCAACCCTCTCATCCTCCCCGTGTCTCCCTCCTCCCCGTGTCTCCCTCTCCTCCCCGTGTCTCCCCGTGTCTCACCGTGTCTCACCGTGTCTCCTCCTCCCTGTGTCTCCCCTCTCCTCCCCGTGTCTCCCTCTCCTCCCCGTGTCTCCCTCTCCTCCCCGTGTCTCCCTCTCCTCCCCGTGTCTCCATTTCCTCCCGTGTCTCCCCGTGTCTCCCCGTGATCTCCTCTCCTCCCGTGTCTCCCTCCTCACCGTGTCTCCCTCCTCACCGTGTCTCCCACCACCTCCCCGTGTCTCCCTCCTCACCCGTGTCTCCCACCACCCCTCCCCGTGTCTCCCACCACCTCCCCGTGTCTCTCCTCCCCGTGTCTCCCACCTCCCCCACCACCACCACCACCTCGTCGTGTTTGTACCTCGACTATACTTCACCGATTCGTGACAGGTATCACGAGCTATTATACTTCCCTCGCCGTGTTTGTATCTCTCTCTCTCTCTTCGCCCATGGAACCGGTTTACCACTTTGCATTAAAATAAATAAAAAAAGTTATTAAACGCCTCCTCCGATTGTAAAAAGCGGAATCTGCCCCCCCACGCCCCCCCCCCCCCGCATTTGCATCTTATAATCGAGCACACGTGTCTGTGTGTGTGTCAGCAAGTTGGCACAGTAGGGGCACAGGTGGTGCATCAGCCAGTCATCTCAGTCAGTCGCCCTCCAACAACAACGGGGGGCGGAGGAGCGACGCTCACAACAACGAGCGGAGCGCCGGGTGGCTAAAGCACAGCAAGGTGGCACAGTAGGGGGCACAGGTGGTGCATCAGCCAGTCATCTCGGTCATCTCAGTCAGTCGACCCGTGGCACCTGCTGGGTCTGCCCCGTGACCTCCTGCCAGCGGGCGTTCGACACTTCACGTGGCCTCAAGGTGCACATGGCCTGGCACAAGCGTCGTGGTGACGTCACCGCCACTTAGTGGCGAATGGCGGTTGTTGTTGTTGTTGTTGTCTGTGTGTGTCTTGGTCCGGCAAAACAACCCCCTACCTCCTCGTGGTGCCGGACGGTAACGCTGTGGTGAACAGGGCCATGGGGGCAGGGCAAATTTCAATTGGCCTCTCCCCTCAAGGCGTCTGTGACCACCACAGCGGCTAAAAGGGGGCTCTGGACGGGTGCGAGGGGCTGGTAACCCCTCCACCTTCAATTAATTACCACTAAACCACGAAATAGAACTCTTATTAAGCTTGTGCCGGAGGCCCCGGGGGGGGACAGGCGTCTATGACGTCTCCTGGCCAAACCCCATTTGGCGGAGCCAGGAGATTGAATCTTCACCCTCGGGGCTCCTCCAGAAATTACAAAAAGCCACTTCGTGTGGCCACGTGGAATGTTCGAACGCTCACTGCGGAGGAGAGGCTGCCACTCCTCTGTCGGGAGCTGGACCGGTACCCGCCTGGATCTGTTTTGTATTCAGGAGGTCCGGTGGACCGGCTCTGGCTCCTGCCACCATGAGGAGTGGACAGTCCTCTACTCAGGGCAGGAGACCACCAAACAACAGGAAGTGGCTCTTCTGAACAAAAGAATGAAGGGGGCGTGGGAGCGTGGCGGTGAGGTGTGGGAAGCTGTAAGCCCCAGGATACTTTGGGCTCGCCTTCCCATCAACCAGAGGCGAGGAGTGGTGGTCGTGGTTACTTATGCCCCCACCGAAGACGAACATCCGTGAAAGGATGCAGGCAAGGCCGATGAGTCAGATGCCTTCTATGACCTCCTGTCACAGGTGCTGGCTAAAGTGGCCCATCGGGATAGAGTCATCTTGTTGGGTGACTTCAATGCCCGAGTTGGTCATGATGCTGGCACCTGGTCTGGAGTGATTGCAAGGCATGGGCCAGATCAGCTCAATAATGACAGGAGGCTGCTAGATTTTTGTGCAGCCCATGGGCTTGTAATTACCATCACGCTGTTCCGGCATCGGCGCATCCACACAACATCATGGATGCATGCCGGGTCCAAGCAAGAACATCTGCTGGACTACATAGTGACGGACCAGCAGATGCGAGCCCATGTCCTTGACACCAGGACCTACCGTGGAGCTGATCTGCCCATTGACCATCGACTAGTCATCTGTAAGATGCGCCTGCCATTCTTCCACTCCGGTGGTGGGTGTACACCCAGGACCCCATTCCAACCCCTTAGTGGCATGGTCTCAGCTAGCTGATGGAAGTTGCAAGCGAGAATTTTTACTTTTTAATAAATGTTTTCTCCTACAACATCAGAGTGCAGCGCCACATTAAATACGCACTACAATGACAATAGTTTAAAGCGATTTGAAGCGTGTTTTATGTTAAAAATTGAAATTTGGTTTGGGGGGGGGGGGCAGAGCTTTGTGATGTCATTTGAGGGGGGGGGGGGGTCTGACTTTTTGTGACGCCGTGTGTCGAGGGGGGATGGGTCAAAAATCGTCCAAAATCGCGTGACGTCATTTATGGACGGTCCCTAGGGGGCACAGGTGGTGCATCAGCCAGTCATCTCGGTCATCTCGGTCAGTCGCCCTCCAACAACAACGGAGGGCGGAGGAGCGACGCTCACAACAACGAGCGGAGCGCCGGGTGGCTAAAGCACAGCAGGTTGGCACAGTAGGGGGCACAGGTGGTGCATCAGACA